>NC_139235.1:20463684-20485904 GCF_977018435.1 Lepisma saccharinum
ATGGAACAGTCCAATCTTCTTGGTTCCTAAGAAAATTGATGCATCAGGAAAACAGAAGTATAGGTTAGTAATTGACCTTTCACATGTCAACAGATTAACATCTCATGACAGATTTCCTTTACCAAATATTGATGACATCATAAGTCAGTTGGGAAAAGCACGATACTTCTCTATCTTGGACCTAGCACAAGGATACCTACAGACGAACATTAGAGAAGAAGATAGGCCCATCACAGCATTCAGTACTCCTTATAACCATTACCAATTTAAGAGGATGTGTTTTGGATTAAGAACAGCGCCATCAACATTCCAAAGGTTGATGAACTCAGTTCTTGCTGGAATACAGGGACACAGGTGCTTTATTTATTTAGACGACTGTGTGATCTTTGGTTCAACGCTAGAAGAACACAACAACAGATTAAAGGAAGTGTTGCAAAGGTTTCGAGAACATAATTTACAACTTGGACCAGACAAATGTGAATTTCTCCAAACAGAATTGACATACTTAGGGCACGTAGTCACGAGTGAGGGAGTGAAGCCTGATCCGAGGTTAGTGGAAAAGGTTCAGAATTTTCCAGAACCACGGAACAAAAAGCAAGTTAAAGGATTTTTAGGACTAGCAGGATATTACAGGAAATTCATCCACTCATTCAGTGAGATTGCACTGCCCTTGACAAATCTATTGAAGGAAAATGTGGAATTTCTATGGGGAACGAAGGAAGAATTAGCATTTGAAACATTAAAGGAAAAACTAACAAATCCTCCAATATTGCAATATCCAGATTTCAGCAAGCCATTCATCATAACAACTGATGCCAGTGGCATGGCCTGTGGTGCCATTTTATCTCAAGGGAAAATAGGAAACGACCTACCCATCCACTATGCTAGTCGAAAGTTCAACCAAGCAGAACAACGTTACAGTGCAACAGAAAGAGAACTAGTAGCAATCGTCTGGGCATCGAAGCTTTTTCATCCTTACATATACGGGAGACCAGTAACATTTGTTACTGATTGTAAACCACTCACTTGGGTTTTTCGCGTAAAGGACCCCAGTTCGAGGCTGTTGAAGTGGAAAATCTTGTTGGAAGAGTACGACTACGAAATTGTTTATAAGAAAGGAAAAAGAAATACCAACGCAGATTGTCTGAGCAGAATGTATGTAGTAGAAGATAATGATGACTCTCCTTTAGAATTTGAAACCAAACAGAAAATATTGGAAGAGTTTCATAGTAAGCCCTTAGGAGGACATGTAGGAATGACGAGATGTTACGAGAAAATCAAGACATATCTCGATCTTAACAACATAAGCCTACAGAAATGGCCCCGACTAAAGGAAGATCTGGAGCACTTCATAAAAACTTGTGACTCTTGCCAACGCAACAAAATCACCCAGTGTAAAACTAAGATGCCAATGAGGATAACTGATACCCCTGAAACTGTCTTTGAACGTATAAATTTAGATATTATGGGTCCGCTGACGTTGACACAAAATGGGAACAAGTATTTGTTAACCATGCAGGACGACTTGTCAAAATTCATCATAGCCATTCCAATAATGACCCAAGATGCTGACACGGTTGGTAAGACCATAGTTAATAATCTGATTTTGAAGTATGGCATACCTCAAAAAATTCTGACCGACTGTGGAAGCAATTTTATGAGTGAAGTTCTGGTACGTATTTGCAAACTGTTACAAATTCAAAAACTTCACACTACTCCGTATTGCCCACAATCAAACGGATCCATTGAACGCAGCCACAGAACTCTTACAGAATTTCTCAGACATTTTGTATCAGCTAATCAGGATGACTGGGATACATGGATTCATTTTGCTACATTTACTTATAATACTACCCCTCATTCTTCTACAGGGTACACCCCATTTTATCTTCTTTTTGGAAGACATGCTAACATACCAGGCATATTACAAAAACGACCCACCGAAGTAAACTATAATTACGAAGATTATGTGAAGAACTTACGGCAAAAACTTCAGGAAATGCATGCTTTAGCCAAATCAAAACTAAACAAAGCAAAGGAGAAAAGTAAAGAATCATATGACAAAAACAAGAATGAATATCTCTTTCAGAAAGGAGACAATGTCTTGTTATATGATGAAGCCGTTCGACGAGGAAGGTCGAAGAAATTAGACTCTCAGTGGAGAGGCCCTTTTAAAATCGTAGCAGTCAAAGGTGTTAATTGTACGTTGCAGAAAGGTAAAACAGTTACCACAGTACATGCAAATCGATTAAAGTTATACTATTAACAAGTAGCACGTTAGATAATTAGTGTATTTTCTTTCTATTACAGGAAGATGTGGTTGCACATAGTGTTAATAGTTTATTTGGCAAGAGCAGTTATTTGTGTAGGAGTTCGAATAGAACACTTCAAGGACACTTCAGGACTATACTACGACCATATAGGAGAAGTCCAATTATATTCCTCAGAATGGAAATTGCTGACCTTTGTAAATCTTACGGAGTTAGATAATAGTTTCTTAAAGGTACAAAATATTGTAGAACGGACAAAACACTTATGCATGAATCCAATTGTCCGTAATAATAAAACTCCCTGTTCAACAGTATTTGCAAACCAAGTATTAATCAGAATCGATGAAATCAAAGAAACTAAACAATTAATTTTAGAAGTAACTCATATGTCGAACCATGAAAGAAGGAAAAGAGGTGTTTTCAATTTTGTAGGAGAAATCTCCAAAGTACTATTTGGTACTCTAGACGAGAAAGATGCAGACTTCTATTCCGAACAGATTCACAAGTTAGAAAATGAACAATTAGATTTTCTTAGATTAAGTAAAGAGGAACTAACTGTAGTGAAATCTGCATTAAAAGGTGTGAACGACACTCTAATTGCAATTGACGCAAATGAAAAGATGATCACCTCTGGGTTAGAGAATTTAACAAAAGAAGTTACAGAAAATGAAAAGAAATTGTCAGAATCATTCCTCTCTTTAGATTTAAGGATAGCTATTAATACCCAAATTCAGAATATTAATAGTTATTTAAGAGAATTAGAGGACAAATATGAAAATGTATTACAAGCAGTTCTTGAAGCTCAAAAGGGTACTTTACAAGTTCGAATCATAACTCCCTATGAAATACTCAAAGAGTTTAAGGCTAGCGAAAGCACAATAAGCAACGGGTTATCAATACCTACAGGTTTGACCAAATCTCATGGGTATATGTTACTGAAAATTATATCATTAGATGTATTCCTCAAAAATGGAATTTTGGCTTATGTAATTAAGTTGCCTTTAACCGACAACATACGGTATAAAGTTTATAACTTAGTGCCTTTCCCAAGTAAGCTTCAGAACACTACTAACAAGTTCATGTTCATTCAACCCGAGAAACCATACTTATTTATAGATGAGACAAAACAATATTATGCTAAAATTTCAGAAAAGGAATATAAGGCATGTAAAGAGGTAAGAGAAAATTGGAAACTTTGTAGACATGTATTTGCTATTCAAAATACGCATAACCATGTAGAATGCGAAGTCAAATTACTTCAAGCACCACATAGAGTTCCATCAGATTGTAATCGACATATTACACAAATCGAATATTGCATATTTTTGTCACTAAAATGGAATGATTGGATATATGTAACCCCAAATAATGAAAAGGTAACAGTAATATGCGAACATCGGGAACCTTATGATGTCGTATTAAAAGATTCTGGTATAATTCATTTAGAAAATAAGTGCAAAGCCTACACTTCAAAATCCCAAATTCAAGCACACACAGTGTATGCAAGAAATATTACTCAAAAGGATATTATTCCAAAAATTAATATATCAATGAACTGTTGTGAGATTAATAATGTATCATTTTCCTTAGATAAAGTAGAGGTAAAGTTACCAATAAAACCCATTGCAAATTCGGCCACAGAGTTGCATCTAGCAAGTTCGAAAATTCAGGAAATAGAAGATAAAATTAAAGAACAGCAGTGGAAAATACTCCACTCTACAAAAATTGATAAATTATCTTGGATAACTTACGTTGGTATAATCTTAATTATTGTAATAATATTATATTGTTGCTGCTACAGTTGTAATTGTATGAATGTTTGTAAAAGGTGGTGCAACAACGATAGTTTATGTTGTCCGCAAATAAGTGTAAAACCTCTAACATTTAACAAGGTAACCCAAAAGAAAGATGATTCTGACATACAAATGAGTGAATTAACAGAAGCATTAACGGTAGAATCAAACCCAAGTTCAGTTGTAAGAAAAGAAAGATAAAGGTGCATTACTGTTGAATTTTCATTACAAAAAAGGGAAAATTCATCAAAAAGGAGGGAGGTGTTGTAGGTGACAACCTTTTCCGTTTATATTTTGATTTAACCATCCTTTTTGAGATACAATTATTCTTAGTTAAAAAGAAGAGAAGTACAGCTGTCAATTTATGTGTCAATGTTTGTGTTAGATTTAAGGTAAAAGGGAAGCGAAAGTGATTTAATGTAATTATAGTTCAGAGGCCTCGTCCTCTTGCTTAACGGGACCTGGAACTGTCAAGTTCAAAACATGTTTTGGTAACCTTGACCAGGTAACCCTCAGGTGTCGGTAAACTATTTCAAATGTCAAAACATGGTATGGCGCTCCGCACGTAGACGCGTCGAAATAGAAAAACAGAAAGAACTTAATGACTTGTAATAGATCACGTAAATAACCTAAGTTTTGTATAAAAAGCCCAAAATTCTGTGTTAGGATACAGTTGTACATCCATACACCATTCAAGTCTACTGTGGAGCTGCCGGGTAAATATCTTTGGAAATTATTCCTTGTGCTCTGTCTGAAGGACTGTCTGTAAAACTAAGTGTCTACAGTGTTTTGTGAATACCTACATGTGAGTGACGGTAACTGTAACCAAACTGTAATTGTGGTGTCTCCAGTGACTTTGTTTAATATACATATATATTTAAAACCGCAAGTACGAACTTTATTTATTTGAAGTTAGCTACCAAGCTTTCACCGGACCAACGGACACGTATCTTCGAAGCATTGTATCCCCCCCCCCCCTCTTCTCCTTCCGGAGGATACAACAGTATTACGGTAAAGCAGAGCACAGATTAGAGAAGTGTAGGTTGGTAGTACCCACCTTCAGACTGGAAAGCAAAAGGTAATGCTATTGTAGTGAAATCCCGAATCCGCCAGACTCATATGATTCGCTATCCGGAATCACGACACAGTGAAGATTCGCTGTCCAAATTCCCGATCCGTGAGGATTCGCTATCCGAAATCCCGATCCCGTGAGGATTCGCTATCCGAAATCCCGATCCCGTGAGGATTCGCTATCCGAAATCCCGATCCGTAAGGATTCGCTATCCGAAATCCCGATCCCGTGAGGATTCGCTATCCGAAATCTCGATCCCGTGAGGATTCGCTATCCGAAATCCCGATCCCGTGAGGACTCGCTATCCGAAATCCCGATCCCGTGAGGATTCGCTATGCGAAATCTCGATCCCGTGAGGATTCGCTATGCGAAATCTCGATCCCGTGAGGATTCGCTATGCGAAATCTCGATCCCGTGAGGATTCGCTATGTGAAATCTCGATCCCGTGAGGATTCGCTATGCGAAATCTCGATCCCGTGAGGATTCGCTATCCGAAGTCCCGATTCCGTGAGGATTCGCTATCCGAAGTCCCGATCTCGTGAGGATTCGCTATCCGAAGTCCCGATCCCGTGGATTCACTATCCGAAGTCCCGATCCCGTGGATTCACTATACTAAATCCCGATCCCGTGGATTCGCTATCCGAAAGCCCGATCCCGTGGAATTCGCTATCCGAAATCCCGAAATCGCCAGGAATCGATCTCCGATATCCCAATTTCGTAAGGATTCGCTATCCGAATTCTCAAAACCGTGAGAATTGGCTATCGGAATTCTGATCCCGTGAGGATTCACTATCCGAAATTACGATTCCGTGAGGTTTCGCTATCCGTATTCTTGAAGACGCAAATCAGCCATTCCATATTATCTCAGAGATGCTGGAATAGTGCGTGCGTGCTGACATGAATTACAGGTGTCGTTGCCGACTGCAAAATCTCATCCAATATTAAGCTGAATATTACCATGCATTTTACCCACGCAAGTAAATATTCACTTCTTCAATGATTTTAGTGGAAATAAGACGCAGAATTAAATTTGAATATCCAGATGTCACAAAAGCATGCGACTTTCATGTAAAAGACTAGTCAAGGGGAAAAACTAACCACGTTCTGTATATTTTCCACTCCATAAAAAGCATGAAAAGGAAAAATGAAAGACAACAGAGCAGAAGAAAGATGAGTAAGGAAAAGGGGAAACAAAACAATTACACGAAGAGAAAAAAATGCAAATATAATAGAATACCAAACTTCTTTTTTTACGGAATTGTAAGATCTAATCCATTAAAATGACAAAACAGACTTAGCATTGAAAATGAATTGGTTTTTACCCTTAGCAATTTTATTCTTCCTTTATCAATTCAACAGAAAAAAGGCAGGAAGCATCGAAGAGGAGACAAAAGAAGATATTGTTGATTGTCTGGTAGTAATTAAAGCAAAAACCGAGAGGAATGGAACCCAATAATTGATCGTGAATGGAAATTAATGAATTTTAAATCCATGTAAAATTGTCATCCCTTGACCACCTACCATTCTGCGGGAATAGATAACATGTCATGCTGCTCGTACATAGAAATATGCAGAAAGAAATATTTGCTTTACAAAAATAGGCAATATAGAGCAAACATTTCTTTAAGGCCACGAGGAACAGTTTCAGTGTCCAGCTAGACACGAGGTTCTGGAAAGACACTAAACCACCCCTCCCCCAACCCCCTTCGCGGAGAAAGCTGTAGAAAGAGAGATCTGTGCGCTGATGGGTGAAGGAGAGGAGAAAATTTGGCATTATGCTTACGGGAATATTACTTTACTTGTTCTGTCGGGAATATCAAACTTTCGATGGCGTAGCACCTTAATCATCACCTTGAAAAACAACTTCTACTTGTAACATGGGGAGAAATTCATATTCTCTTGTATAGTATACCAGTTGATTACCCGGCATTGCCCGAGTATTTATTTATCCAAATCTTGTATTAGACAGGAAAATAATGAATTCTAACGTGTAAATTGTAACTAATTTAAATGTGATTGTGAATGTCACCAATTAGCTTAGCGACTCCGAAAACTATGGATTCGACACTAATCTAGGTCATTTATGGCATTTTATTTTTCACTCCCTCTCACCCTCCCCCCCTCATGCCGATAGGTGATGAACTTGGAGTTGAACCGCATTGAGAGTGTCACGAAAACTATGGATTCCATTCGCAACACAGCCTGAATGTTAGACAACCCGAGAAACACGATCGTTGTGCGGATTGCATAGTGTCACGGAATTTAATATCGGTGGTTCTCGATTATTTTTGTATGGCACACCTTCCCATCCCCACCCCTAGGGGTGCCAGGGGTGTCTTACTCCCGCAGTATTTATTTCCAGGTTGCAAGTGATACGTGTATTAAGTTTGGTTGAAATTGCTCCAGGCGATCGAGAATTATGCTGGAACAAACAAATACACCCCCACATAAACACCCACACACACATAGCCTACATCCATTTTTATATATATAGAGAGATTCGATCGTTGTGTTTCTTAGTAGCAGTGCTCATTCCAACGATTTTGAAATAAATGCACGCCAGGTGCGAAACTGCCACTCTTAGACTTAATTCGTCGAGAAACAAATGATTTCTCATTAATCACCAGCAACATTTAATTTGCCAATTCTGATCAAATCTGACTCATCTGATTAGAATAATAAAAAATGGTCAACCTTACTGGTGTTTGAAAATAACAGTTACTTCTTTCGAATTATGTAGCTGTAACTCAGTAACACCGAACGAAAATAACAGTTACTTATCTGTACATTTCAACAGTAATAAAAAAATATTGTTTGCTGAAAAATAGAAATACAATTTTCATTATTCTACTGCATATATATCTACATTCGTTACGATCAAATGTCTTGCGCCACAACTTTATTTTTAAGAAATTTACCCAACTCTGAGCCTCCTCGATGGCACAGTGGTAGCGTCGTCGCCTTGTAATCAAGGGGTCCCGGGTTCGATCGGTGGAGGCACATAGTGTTTCGGATCCCACTTTAAACTGTAGGTTCAGTCCCGATTAGCCTTACTGTGCATAAAGTGAACTTAAAACACAAACTCAATCAATCTAAGTGTTATTAGTCTGTGTGAAAGGCTAAAGTGCATCTTGTGATGATGATAAAGGGAGTTTCTTTCTTCTAAAATAATTTTTAGTATTGTCTAAAATTTTCTGTGCTTTACGCCACTCTTCTGCTTCTTTAGTATAATGGTAACGATTTTTTATGATTAGATGAAACTTATGAAGGGTGAAACTCACATTGGCGATCGCAAGGGAGGTAAGCCGGCTTGGTGGCTGAGTGGTAAAATTTGTCGATATTCGATCGGACTTAGAAGTTCCCGGCTTCGAGTCCCGGGCAGGGCATGCTCATTCTTTGTGAAGCAATTTCATCCAAATATGAATCATCTCCATCGTGGCGATTCGCCAAAAGTGGCAGACAAACGACGTTAAGCAACAAAGGCACATGCACACAAAATGCAAGGGAGGTCAATATCAGGGTTGAAAGAAAGGGGATGGTGGATTCTACGAGTTCGCTTGTTCACAGAGGTTTCCCGAATATTAAACGGGTAAAAAAATCTATGGAAAGCTTCAGAGAGTTCATCAAATGTAGGGAAAGTTGCATATCAGCGTGTGGTGCTTATGGAGAAAACAAAGCTCCATGGGAATAGCAGCCATTGGACACTTCGCAGCCAACCTCACACGACGCCAGACCCCACTAATTGACAGCGCCCGCCTTCCTCTAATGAACGTGAGTGGATGTGCAGGGGATGGAGGGGTGGGGTGACTACCCTCCAACGTTAAAACTTGTTGCACTATTCCTAAGCGGCCAGCAATCAGTGCCGTGTTTGGTTAGGGAAGAAGGGGAGGGGATAGAGGAGCCCCCCCCCCTTTGACTATCCCTCATTCAGCGAACATAACCTTGTTTTCCTTTTAATTCAATTCCGTTCCCTCCTGTAATTCACTTTCGGTTTTTGAATACGGGCTCATCAGGCGTGTTATGTTGTGTCATCAGTGCGCTCACCTCCCCACAGTTGTCCTTCACTCACACTTCTCTGTCTCGCAGTGTTCTTTGAAGCCTGTTTTGTGTGGAGGCTAGACTGTCGGCAGGTACGTAAAGCATAGAAGTAGGTAGATAGGTTATTGTGCATTCAAGAATCAAGATAAACACGAGCTCCTACAGACCTCTTGCTCCCATAGCATCCCTGGACTAGATCCTGAGAGTGGTATAGCCACTTTCTTCCGTGTGGACTCAATGCTCGATGAAATATTTTCAGGTGGTCATCGCTACAGGATTCTCACTATCGCTCTTTTTCTCCCTCCTTTACACTCTCTCTCCCTTTCTTCACTTATCTTTCTCCTTCCCCTGCTACTCTATGCCCCTTCATTCTTTCATTATTCCTTTCTTTGTTTCTGTATCAATTTCTTTCCTCGTCCGTTGTTTCTACATCCCCAATTTTCCATTCTTCGTCCGGTTCTGTATCCCGCTTCTTTCATTCCTCGTCCTTTTCCTTATCCCCCTTTCTTCATTCTTCGTCCGTTCCTACATCCTTCTTCTTCTATTCTTCGTCTGTTTCTCTATCCTCTTTCCTTCATTTTTCATGTTTGTCAATCACCCTTGTTTCATTCTTCATCTGTTTCTCTATCCCCCTTCATTCATTCTTCGTCTATTTGCCTATCCTCTTCTTTCATTCTTCGTCAAGGCTTCCGCGATGACGAAGTGTAAACATTCGTCGCCTTGAAATCAAGGCACATTGCACAGTGGTTCGGATCACACTTGAAACTGTAGGTCCAGTTCCGATTAACCTATATGCGCATAAAGTGGACTTAAAGCAACAATTCAATTAATCATTCTTCGTATATTTCTCTATTCTCCTTGTTTCATTCTTCGTCTGTTTCTCTATCTCGTAATTTTCTTTTTCTCTGGCCGTGTCCGAAAGGTCTGAGAATGGTCTCGCAGTTCAGTATTGAAGCCTTAGACTGGAAGTGAAAGTATTTCGAATTGTACTTCGACTGCAGCGCCAAATGCGATCAGTATATAAAACTAAAAAAATATTGCTTTACCCACGTTATAAACCCTTGTATCACATGGCATTTAAAAATGTTCTTATACATTCATTTCCACACATTAGAACTACAGCCAACATCTAGCTGACTTTCGACTTCTATCATTTCAAACAAGTGAACAACGAGTGCACGAGTCAAGTATTCAAGCATGCAACGATCCGTGCTCCATGCTACGGTCTTGATTGGTCGTTTAATTTGCGCTTTCGAACTACACTAGGTGACGTCACTTCCGACAAGCCTGCTTTTTGGACCTTTCGGTCAGAGCCTCTCTCTCCTAATCACCTGCTTTGTTTATCAATTTCCTTCGTCTGTTATCTATTTATTTCCATCTATTTTATTCAAACAATATCAAATTGCAAAATAAACCCGTAGGTTTACTTCTTAAAGATACTTGGCTTATTGTAAATGCGGTTCGCCATTAGCATTCCTATCATAGGTCAAAGGAGGCGAGGAAGAACTGCGAAAAATTATTCTAGCTTCTACCGTCAGCAGTGCTCGAAGTGAGGGGGGTACAGGGGGCTGGTATCCTCCGGTTCTGTATCCCGCTTCTTTCATTCCTCGTCCTTTTCCTTATCCCCCTTTCTTCATTCTTCGTCCGTTCCTACATCCTTCTTCTTCTATTCTTCGTCTGTTTCTCTATCCTCTTTCCTTCATTTTTCATGTTTGTCAATCACCCTTGTTTCATTCTTCATCTGTTTCTCTATCCCCCTTCATTCATTCTTCGTCTATTTGCCTATCCTCTTCTTTCATTCTTCGTCAAGGCTTCCGCGATGACGAAGTGTAAACATTCGTCGCCTTGAAATCAAGGCACATTGCACAGTGGTTCGGATCACACTTGAAACTGTAGGTCCAGTTCCGATTAACCTATATGCGCATAAAGTGGACTTAAAGCAACAATTCAATTAATCATTCTTCGTATATTTCTCTATTCTCCTTGTTTCATTCTTCGTCTGTTTCTCTATCTCGTAATTTTCTTTTTCTCTGGCCGTGTCCGAAAGGTCTGAGAATGGTCTCGCAGTTCAGTATTGAAGCCTTAGACTGGAAGTGAAAGTATTTCGAATTGTACTTCGACTGCAGCGCCAAATGCGATCAGTATATAAAACTAAAAAAATATTGCTTTACCCACGTTATAAACCCTTGTATCACATGGCATTTAAAAATGTTCTTATACATTCATTTCCACACATTAGAACTACAGCCAACATCTAGCTGACTTTCGACTTCTATCATTTCAAACAAGTGAACAACGAGTGCACGAGTCAAGTATTCAAGCATGCAACGATCCGTGCTCCATGCTACGGTCTTGATTGGTCGTTTAATTTGCGCTTTCGAACTACACTAGGTGACGTCACTTCCGACAAGCCTGCTTTTTGGACCTTTCGGTCAGAGCCGCTCTCTCCTAATCACCTGCTTTGTTTATCAATTTCCTTCGTCTGTTATCTATTTATTTCCATCTATTTTATTCAAACAATATCAAATTGCAAAATAAACCCGTAGGTTTACTTCTTAAAGATACTTGGCTTATTGTAAATGCGGTTCGCCATTAGCATTCCTATCATAGGTCAAAGGAGGCGAGGAAGAACTGCGAAAAATTATTCTAGCTTCTACCGTCAGCAGTGCTCGAAGTGAGGGGGGTACAGGGGGCTGGTATCCTCCCAGCTACAACAATTTTCGAAAAGCATCTGACTGTCAGGATTAATGGAAGCACTATTTCACGGAAATTCAATTGTCAATACAGAGCACGGATGCGACATTATATTGATTGATTAATTTGCTGTTTTAAGTTCACTTCATGCACAGTAAGGCTAATTGGGACTGGACCCACAGTTTAATGTGGTATCCGAACCACTATGTGCCTTCATCGGGTATTGAACCCGGGTCACTTAATTACAAGGCGACGACGCTACCACTGCGCCATCGGGTGGTCCATGTGACATTTTATTGACTATAAAACTGCAGAAATGGCCGGATTTTATCACAGCGCGCTACGACACCAGGGGTCCCAGGTTCGAATCCCGACCTGGCAGTGGGTGTTCTTTGAGTATCCCTTCATCAATTTCATCACTCTTCCTCTCTTCACGATTAGCCAAAGGTGGCTGAAAAGCGAAGTAAAAATAAACAAATCAATCAAGCAAGCAACCAATCGGATTTTAGGGAGCCGTGTAAAAACTTGTAATCAATTAAAATGAAGCGTGTAAATAACTCGTCTCCTTTCATAATTGAATCTACATGTTGATCAACAAAGTCATGAGTGTTACGGATTGCATTGATGAATATGTTTACAGAACGCACTAAGGAAGCGTTTGTGTAAGTTCACTTCTGCTACTTCTGAGCATAAGTTGAGCTAAATAAGAAATTATGAACGCCCCAAAGATGACACCACGTGAAAAAGATGATCTGAAATTACGATGCTCCTTTGTTAGTACATTTCCGAGCCAGGTTGCCGCCAAACCAGAATTTACATCATAAGTCGTACAGGGAGAAGGCGATAGCTGATGAGCCTTGATCTTAGCTACAAAACTGACCTCCAAAACATGTGTACAGTTACTCTTTGAAGTTCGTAGATTGTTTAGGATTAAATTGCCTGCGTGAGGATGCAAGCTGATTACAACAAAGCTAACAACAAAAAAGAGGAGGTGGTGGTAAACCGCTCCCATGATGCTTCGCGGCGTATAAAATTTATCACGGTTGGAAGTGGAGTTGTAGAGGGGGTGGTGATAGGAGGATTTCTGGAGTGGTGTCTAATGATCTATCACGCATCTGAGCTAGAGCTGGGGCTTATCAAATCCTCCCTCCCCTCAACGTCATCAAACTCTGAACATGATGAAGCTATTTATGAGATCATGGGAGAGGCGTGTAGTGGTGCCATCTGTTCAGAATCTACCCGAAGAAAGGCCTCAAATTTAAATACACGCTAGCTCGCTAAGAATATGCAACACTCACTTGACCAGAAATGTGTACATTAGATAAACATTGCGATGAGTTTTGTATTTAAACTCTTTCCAGATAGGAAGGAGGGAGATTTCCAGTGTTTTATTTTGAAACAGCATGTTATGCATGCAGATAATGTATGTGTGTCTGTGTGTGTGTGTGTATGTGTATATATATATATATATATATATATATATATATATATATATATATATATATATATATATATATCACAAATTGGTTTAGTGGTCGACTTTCGAACTTTTCACCGAATTTCCCGTGTTCGAGTCCTTTGTGAGTGTGTTCTACTCATCACCCATCATCATCTTCGCGATTAGCTTCAAGTTGCAGAAAAGAGACGCAAAATAACAGAAATACATGTGCATAGTGGTAAAGTAAGAAGGGCATCTAAGTGCCGCGTTGGAGATCCGGGTTTGATTCCCGCTATAGTGGGATATCAGATTGAAAACTTCCACCAATATCCTTGCTAAGCACCTATGGGGTTCACTCGACAGGTACAAGGGAGATAAAGGTGACCGCAGTCTGATGCTGAGCGCACCACCATTGTACCTAAGTCGGAGAATGTGTGAAACTTTGTTGAAGCCCACTTTACGCTCAGTATAAGCTAATCGGGACTGGACCCACTGCTGAAAGTAGATTATAAACCACTGAACAATGTGCTTCCTCCTGGAATCGAACCCACGTCCAAGGACGTATTTAGGTAGTTCAGGGGTCCGGACCCCCCGAAAGACTTACCAATTACAAAAATTTAATATTGAAAATGTACGTTAACATTTTTTTTCCAATCGAGTGATATTTATTTCCACCGAACTAATTTGAAGGCAGTAAATATTTAGTTGCTTTATCTAACATTAATTTGATGTGTGTGTCTGTCTAAACAAAAGCTAACGTAGTACAATGACACCTTTGTTGCATAATTATTTTATTGGGAGACTCGAGACAAAACTATTCAACCGGACTGGCAAGGGCATATTTATGGGCGAGTCCCAAGGGTCAAGACCCCCCCCCACCCCCCCGCCCTTTACCAAAGGCTTACCAAGGACAAAAATTAAATAATGAAAATATTCTTGTTTAGCATTTTCTGTATAATCGAAGTTATTTATTTCCACCGAACTTTGAATGACAGCACCAAAAATATTAATCTGAAACTTTAATTTTCGTCCACTGGATCTAACATTAGTTTTTGTCATTTAATAAATATTATTATTTTTATCTATTTTGCACTGATTTGCTTGTCAGGACAGCGCGATTTTAACTACAAGTACGCTAGATAATGAATACATGCTTTTATATGTCTATTCTTATACCGTATTTTTACCTATTCATATAAATAATAGCAATGCAATATTAATTTATACACGTCAATATTATTTTAATTGAAAATAATTATCTTTGTAATTTAAACCGTAATACTATTATTATTATTTCTGAGACACTTGGTTTGGACCCCCCCCCCAAATAAATTTCTAAATACGTGCCTGCCTACGACCCTTTCATTACAATGCGACAACGGTGCCGGAAAGGCTCTCTAACTCTCTATTATCTAGTCTATTTTCTTATCTTTGTAATACTCGTAGTTACTCTAATTCCCCCGTCTTGTACATTCTAATCCACACATCATCATCTCTCTCCCCGCTATTTTTAGTAGTAATGAGAATTTTAAAAATTCAGAACTCATGCAGGAGATATATATTTAACCTTAAGAAGACTTAACTGAATATTATAATAAATTAGGCTGGATTAAAATGAAAGAAAGACGAAGGTACAGAAAACTAGTGTTGCTATATAAGTTACTTTATACAGGAAGTCCTTTATATCTCACAGACAGATGCTTCCCTTAGGAAACCCAGAGTTATCATACACAAGATCCCAAAGTTCCAATCTTCTGACAATTAAAACTCACAAAACTGAATTTTTAGTAACTCTTTTACTGTATCAGTGATTGGGGACTGGAATGCACTTTCACATGAAATGAGAAAATCAATTTCCATAGGTATCTTCAAAAGAAGATTAAGAGAAAGTTTCATGGAGTAATTTTTTTGTCAAATTAGTACATGTTTAATAAATATTTGTAGTGGCCTTTTATGTATATAAACCTATGTATGAGTGTGTGTACAAGTAAAAAAAAAGGTAAAGTGTTCCCCTGTGCATAGCACCATGCCATGAAGGCGTATAGGGGGTGTGGGGGTAACGCCCCACACTATATATGTTTTATGTATTTCTTTGAATTACATATTTTTACCGCTGTTGGTTTGACAAGAAATGTATATGTGCGATCGTTATTTGCAATGTTTATATATGAATCAATTTATGAATATGTTCTATATTATGAAATTTTGTATGTGGTTGAGTGTAAGGAAAGGCAAGAGCCTTAATCTCCGCTACAAATAAATAAGAAACAAATAAATAAATAAATAAGTAATAGCTATTTCATTTTCTGCTTCTACTTTTTATCCCGTTGTTTCTCTCCCTATTGTCGATGTTTCTATTTTTACTTGCCTCTCTATTAGTGTTCTCCTCTCTCTATTTACTCATTTCTCTCTTCCCTCCAAGTTTCCCGTTCCAGTGACGCAAGCGACTCCGATCCAGTAACATGGAACGAGATGGGAATTGGATTGCGGGAGGGTTTCACGACGAGTTGGACGAGGAGGAATCAAAAATTGATGTGCGGTGGTTGAGGCACAGGGAAGGGGGGGCAACGGGAGGGAAATATGTCGAAGAGGAAGAAATTTCCGTAAAACGCGTACCGCGCCACGCACGAATTCCGACGGAGCTATCACGAGTCCGTAAAATTGATGGCGGTTCGTGGAGGAAGGAAGGAGGTTCCCCCCACCTTTCTTTCCCGCCCATACCGTGCTGGAAAACGAACTTCCGGAATTTTCTTGAAAAATGATTTTGTGCGAAACAAACACTAAGCCTTTTGGGGGACAGGTATCAGTGACGTGCACTGAGGAGTAGCTAGTCTAGCAGAGATGGATCAATCAATCTCACATCTCGAGTTAAAGCCACTACAGCTCATATGCAACACTTTCTTTTCCACGCGCTTCTCGTCCATCGGTGTTCTCCGCGGGCAAAGCTGGCTGGATACCCTAGCTCGCTCTTCTTCCGCCAGACCAGTTTTCAGGTAGAAACGGCCGGCCCAAGGAAAAGGAAGATTTCTCTCTACCTCCCTTGTCCCCTCGCCCCCCGCTGCAATGGTTGAAAGCCCAGGCTTTCAGGTCCCCCAGTCTATCTCCTATAGGGCAGATAGGGGATTGGTTTCTCATTCTTTTTTTTTTTTGTAAATCCTCTAAAGAACACAGGGTAAAATTTTCTGCAGTACTTATGTTCTCTGTATTTACACAACCTTTTACACGTTGTACAATATGTGTCTATGTATGTATGGGAACGTGTTATGTGCAGACAATAATGTTATGCTTTCTTTCTTTATTTTCTTTTTCAAATATGGGATATATAATGATTAAATTACAAATATGTGCTCAGGCTCTCTCTGACTCTTGTTTTAGTAGTGTTTTATTTAAATATACTACTCTTGGTCCCTAACAGTCATAAATACGGATGTATTTATTTGGGCAAGAGAACGCGTGTTCATATTGTTGTTGGTTTGGTTTATTTTACTTCGCTTTTCTGCCACATTTGGTTATCGCGAAAATGAGGATTGAGTGATGATATGATGAAATTGGTGAAGGGACCTCATATGAACAATCCAGGCCAGGATTCGAACCCTTGATGAGTGCGCATTCTTGTCCTATGTGTTGCAGTGAATAATGAAATAATTTGGAATGAAAAATGTATCTCAGAACTCAAAAAGTCAAATGAATATCGTTGAAGAAACTACAAAAAAGTGTGTTGTGTTTTGTTACCTGTCACCAAATCAAACAAACGTGGGGGAGTGGTTATCACAGCGCGCTACGACACCAGGAGTTCCGGGTTCGAACCCCGACCCGGGCATGGGCGTTCCCTGTGCTCGTCCCCTCATCAATTTCATCGTATCGTCTTCGCAATTAACCAAATGTGACAAAAAAGCGACGCTAAGTAACAAAAATGAAGTCAAATCATTGATTGATTGCTCAATTTGGTTTATTTTACTTCGCTTCTCTGCCACCTTTGGTACGACAAAATTGATGAAGGGACATACACAAAGAACACAAATGGCCAATCCGAGATTCGAACCCAGGATCTCTGGCTTAGAGTCAAATCAAATAGTTTTTTATTTTCGAATGTGGGTGGGGGTTACGTGTACTTTTTTCTAGTACTCATTCATAATTTTGCAATCTTTTCCTGTTATTGACATTCTTCTTTTTTGTAGGAATACTGGCCCTAAAGGGAAGAAGGTTGTGACCCACACCAACCCCCCCCCCTTGAGCACGCCACTGACTGCTACCCCAAGTGTCGACGTCACCGCACGTCACTGACAGGTATCACTTTTCACACGATAATGTAGCACATGACTTACTCTTCAATGCACGGTTTCTAAAGTAACCAAACCAAACCTATTGAACAAGTATCATTGGTAACGCTATGAAACGTAGCTGGCCTGCCGTAGCCCCTAAAGCGCTTCGATGTACGGGGTTTACCTATCCATTTGTTATAGACCTACAAACGGTTATTGCGGGTTCGAATTTCGGCCTAGCAATTGGTGTTCTTTATAAGTGTTCCTTCATCAATTTCATCATATCATCACTCATCCTCACTGTCGCGATAAGCCAAAGTGGAAGAAAAGCAACGCTAAGGCTAATAACAAAAATATAATCGTCGTTGCCTCCTTGTCGATTTTGAAGACCCATATCTGTTCATGATCTCAATTTTGGAGAGGCCTTTGCGTTCCTGATCTCAATTTTGGAGAGGCCCTTACGTTCCTGATCTCAATTTTGGAGAGGCCCTTGCGTTCCTGATCTCAATTTTGGAGAGGCCCTTGCGTTCCTGATCTCAATTTTGGAGAGGCCCTTGCGTTCCTGATCTCAATTTTGGAGAGGCCCTTGTGTTCCTGATCTCAATTTTGGAGAGGACCGCCTCGACTTCGGTCTCTTCTCGGTTTTGGAGAGGTCCATACAGTTCTCGATTTTGGAGAGAACTATGCAGTTCTCGATTTTGGATAGGTCCATCGTGATCTCTGTCTCGTCATCATTTTGGATAAGCTTCTCTCGTTCTCGCACTCGTATTGTTTTGAAGAGGCACATCTTGTTCTCGGTCTCGTCTTATTTTGGATAGGTCAATCTCGGTCTTTGTCTCGTCTTGATTTTGGAGAGATCTATCTAGTTCTCGGTCTCGTCTCGGTACTACCATCTTAGTGAATGAACTCGTACTGTACTTAAAAATTATGAAAATGTTATTCAAGTCAATCACTTTCTGTAACAACTGACGTTCGCTTTCAAACATATTATTGTTATATGATGGAGTAAATCCCTGTCTATGTCATTACCGAATACCAATCATTTTATAAAAATATAGATCCTTAGAATACTTTCTGAAATAAGGGGAAGAAAAGCGGTAGCTAAAAAGGACGAGCTCGTGAAGATGGATGACAACTTCGTGAGCTTCTGTAAATGAAACTGGAAGCCTCCGGCGTGAGCCACGACGCGTAAAGTGTGTCCCGGTAGCCAGAGATCCTGTTTCTCCCAGCTGAAGCTTCGACCGAAACACGCCGCTGTTATTTACCCAGGGACCTTAGGCCCACCAGCAGGGTGGCGCACGATTCGTATTACTCCGCAGTCGAAAGTAAAAAACATCCTTCAGGAAAACTCTAAAAGATGGGGGAGTCAGACGCGATAGAATAAATCGCGCAATGATAAAAGCGTAAAAATTTGTGCAAGAACTTCGAAATGCGAGTAAGAGCAATATTCGAGAAAGTGGCATTATACTGGGATGAGCACTCAAGAATCATTGTAATAAATGAGCAGTTGAAATAAAGAGTGAGAATCAGTTATAGCCAAAAACAGTGGGTGCTCAAGGAAATATTTACGAAAAAGGGTGAACGCGCAAGGTTTGAGTTGGTGTTTAAGGTCCACTTTATGCACAGTAAGGCTAATCGGGACTAGACCTACAGTTTAAAGTGGAATCCGAACCACTATGTGCCTCCACCGGGTGAACGCGCAATGCAATATCTGCTAAAAAGGGTGGTTGTGCACGGCAATATCTGCGAGAAAGGGTGAACGCGTAAGGAAATATCTGCGAAAAAGGGTGAGCTCCCACGAAAATATATGCAAAAAAAGGGGTGAGCGCCCACGGAAATATCTACGAAAACAAGTGAGCGTCGACGGAAATATCGCGAAAAAGGGTGAGCGTCGACGGAAATATCGCGAAAAAGGGTGAGCGTCGAAGGAAATATCTGCGAAAAATGGTGAGCGCCCACGCAAATATCTACGAAAAAGTTGAGCGCCCACGGAAATATCTACGAAAAAGTTGAGCGCCCACGGAAATATCTGCGAAAAAGGTGAGCGCCCAAGAAAATATCTGCGAAAAATGTGAGCGCCCAAGAAAATATCTGCGAAAAATGTGAGCGCCCAAGAAAATACTTGCGAAAAAGTGTGGATGCTCAGTTCATATCTGCGAAAAAGGGTGGGCGCCCACGGAAATATCTGCGAAAAAGGGTGAGCGCCTACGAAAATATATGCGAAAAAGGGTGAGCGCCCACGGAAATATCTACGAAAAAAATGAGCGTCGACGGAAATATCTGCGAAAAAGGGTGAGCGTCGACGGAAATATCTGCGAAAAAGGGTGAGCGCCCACGGAAATATCTACGAAAAAGTTGATCGCCCACGGAAATATCTGCGAAAAAGGGTGGTCGCCCAAGGAAATATCTGCCAAAAAGGGTGAGCGCCCACGGAAATATATGCGAAAAAGGGTGAGCGCCCACGGAAATATATGCGAAAAAGGGTGAGCGCCTACGGAAATATCTGCCAAAAAGGGTGAGCGCCTACGGAAATAAAGGGTGACAATTAATTAATGACCACATTTATTTTGAGTATAATTTTATGTGTGTTAAACTTGCAGCTACAAAAGTAAAGGAGTAGGTAGTATTATATATGAGGTTACAGGAAAATAACAAACACTGCTTATTTTTTGAAAAAAAAAAAAAACAGACTTGAGGTATCCTCCATTGAATCGTATGCATTCCTGAATACGAACAAACACATGATCCATAAATTTTGAAAGTGTTTCATTTGATATCAAGTCAATTTCATTTCTTATGGCTCTTTTCAAGTCCAGTAAGTTGTTTGGTTTCGTGGTACCCCCATAAAAAGAAAACTGGAGCAGTTAAGTCTGGGGAACGAGGAGGCTATTGAAAGTCACCAAACATCGAAATCACCTGATTGGGAAATTTCTGTTGCAATAATTGCACTGTTTCACAACTAGTGTGGCTTGTTACACCGTCTTGTTGAAAAAACATGTCCTCAAAATTGGGGTTTCGACGCTGTAACTCAGGGAAAAAAATGCTCTTAACATTTGTCTGTAATGATCACCGTTAACAGTTACAGTAACGCCATTTGCATTTTCAAAAAAACATGGCCTATGATCCATGATCTCGATAATGAACACCATACAGTAACGCTTGCACTATATGTAGGGCATTCATGGATTTCATAGGGTTTTCTCCAGTTCATATTCTCACATTCTGCTTATTCACATAACCGGATAAGTGAAAATGAGCTTCATCGGTCATAATGAGCCTCTCTCCAAAATTCGAATTAGTGTTAGTCCAATCATTGTGTTGCAAAGCGCTAAACGTTTTTGAAAATCAGTCGATTTCAACTGATGAGATACCTGAAGTTTGTACGGAAACAAGTGCAAATCGTTTCTCTGGATTTTGCGCACTGTTTGTCTATTGACACCGACTTCTTGTGACAACCTTCTTGCAGATTTCTTTGGGCTGTTTGTGATTGCAACTCTCACCCTTTCAATTGTTTCTTCATTGCGCACAGATCTCCGCCTACCAGTACGTTTAGCATCAGTTACACTGCCTCTGTTTCTACGGGATGCAACATATCGCAGAATTGATTTTCTCGAAGGACACGCACACCTGCCAAACCTTGCACAGAACCTTCTTTGAGCAGTGATCACCGACTAATTGCTAGCGAAATAAAATTCCACTATTGCTGCTCGCTGTTGTGCACTCCACCTTTCCATGTTACACCACTAAATTTTGCAAAGGTCGATCTTTATATTCAGCTGAAATTAAAAAGAAAAAACAAATTAGTACCACAAAACTTACAATATAAATGTGGTCATTAATTAATTGTCACCCTATATATGCGAAAAAGGGTGAGCGCCCACGGAAATATCTACGAGAAAGTTGAGCGCCCACGAAAATATCTGCGAAAAAGGTGAGCGCCCAAGAAAATATCTACGAAAAGGTGAGCGCCCAAGAAAATACTTGCGAAAATGGGTGAACGCCCACGGAAATATCTGCGAGAAAGTGTGGATGCTCAGTGCATATCTACGAAAAAGGGTGAGCGCCTACGGAAATATCTGCGAAAAAGGGTGAGCGCCTACGGAAATATCTGCGAAAAAGGGTGACCGCCCACGAAAATATATGCGAAAAAGGCTGAGCGCTTACGGAAATATATGCGAAAAGGGTGAGCGCCAACGGAAATATCTGCTAAAAAGGCCGACGCTCAGGACATTATACGCGAAAAGGGCAAGGCCATAGGGCGATATCCGCGAAAAAGAGTGATAGCGGAGGGAAATGGTCGAGCGCAAAGGGAAATATTTATGGAAAAGAGTGAACGCGCACATCAAAAGTAATGAAATAAATACAATGTTAAAGAAGTGTTTTTTTAAAATAAATGACAATGTTAAAGAAAGAAGTGTTTGTAAAGAGAGAACGGTGATTACGATAGGGGCATATGAAAATCGAGTTTACGAGACGAGAAACGATTGTGCAAAGTCTCGCTACATCTGAGAGAAAAATTTCAGCGACGAACCGATCGTTAAAATCGAAATTGAAGATCCGGCACCACTGTGACGCGCAAGGCACGTCGTAGCACGTTTTCCAAGGAGGATTCGTTCTCCCCTCTTAATAACAGGTAATTAGCAATTGGTTCCA
>NC_139235.1:20486004-20529212 GCF_977018435.1 Lepisma saccharinum
TCACACAGAGGCATTTGCTTTGTTTGGTCACGAAAAAATTCAATGACAAACGTGTTTGAAACGTACTCTCTGTCGATTTCCCTTCTCCAAGTCCATGGTGATTTTTGAAAGCTCTAAACAAATCAAAATGTCTGGTGCCACTGTTACCTATACAATCAGGTCTGTCTGATCTGTGTGATCTGGTCTTGCTCACTTTTGTGTCACTTCTGTGCTTTGTGGAATTAACGCCTTGCAAACTAACATTTCAGCATTGAAGTTTGCACCACTGACTATGCTTTTGTTGAAAGATTATTCTCAGCATATAAGATGATCCTCACAGACAAAACTGCGGAGTTTGACTGTGGATAACATGAAAAAAGATTGTTGTCGAACTAAACGGCGAAGAGTGGATTTTAATAGCAAATTTCCAATGGTAAGTTCTGCCATCGCCGTAGGGTTAGGCAACACACATAACGTTATGCAAGATAGTGCGTATGTCAGGATATAGATGTCGCATTTTTATTGCCGGTGGCTATACCTAATCAGCATTTTTCAGGAATTTTGAAGCGTTGCTACGGCAAGGGTCCCGAGTTCGAATCCCTCTCCGGCTTGGTTGTTTGTGAATGTCCATTCATCATTTCATCAGTCATCCCCATCTTTGCAAATTAGCCAATAGGCACAAAACGCGAAGCAAAATAAAGTAAATCAATCAATCAGGAATTTTGAACTATTTTTAAGCTTTTTCTTAACGTACTTCAGGATTTTTCGGGACTAACTTAAGATTTTTAGGACCTATTTTAGGATTTTTAGAACCTATTTTAGGAACCTTTGATTTGATTTGATTTATTTTACTTCGCCTTTGTGCACCACAGACAGCCTTAGCTAGAGGGGCTGTCACTCGGACCAGCAATGCAAAGGCGGTGCCGAACGACAAAGGAAAGATTGAAGAAATAGAAGAAAAAAATGAAAAAGGGTAGAAGTAGTGCCCCCTGAAAATATTGGCGTCCTATTAAATTAATACCGGGTGTCCCAGAAGTCTTTCCCTGATTACAAACTTTATTCATATCCGCTATATGCAAGGTAGAGATGTGAAAGTGGTGCCAAAATGTTAGAAAACTAACCAAGTTTATTTGTTGCAGGTTTCAGTAATGTGGCTGTAGTGTAGCAGTGTCAGTGCCAAGGAATCCGGAATTAATGCTCTTGACATCGGGTGGCATCTTTCCATACAATGTTTCTTGGACTTGACAGGATTTGGGAATGAAGATAAATTCCATTTTTTAAATACCAACTTATTGATGGCAGATATTGTAGACGAAAGAATTCTGTCCATTTGAAAGTTCCTCTGCACTGTTATTGGTGACCGGGTCTCGTGATACCAGAGGACATGCTGAGCTTTATCCTGATTTGTGAACATTTCCGGTTTTCTGGACACTGACACTGCTACACTACAGCCACGTTACTCAAACCTGCAACAAAAAAAGTTGGTTAGTTTTCCAACATTATGGCACCACTTTCACATCTCCACCTTGCATATAGCGGATATGAATAAAGTTTGTAATCAGGGAAAGACTTCTGGGACACCCGGTATTGCTGTCAGTTGAGTAGAAATAGATCTAGAAAACTTCTTTCTCGCTTCGTCCTCAAGGCCACGGTTTCTGTAAGGGCGACGTCATATTTGTTCACTTTTGGAAAACAGTTCTACAACTGTGTCGGCCTCTTTCTATAAGTTGGGACGGGAACTTTTGGAGGGGCAATGGCCCCGTTTAGGTCGCTGCAATTTTGGACTCTCTCTTTGGATACGCGGGGGAACACCGACTCGTCTGCATCGTTGATTTGGTATCAAGTAGTATATTTGGTGTCTGCACTAGATACTGCAGCGGTCACGTGGTGCGTGCTAACTAATCAAATGAACGTTTGAAGCAGGGCATTTGTTGAATATTCAGAACTTGAACACAGCTTATCATCTACTTGGTTGAACGCCATTTTCTTGCACCAGCCTAACACCTGCACTACACCTAATGCCAAAAAAGTGCAGCGAACTAGACGGGGCTATTTACACTATTGTCAAGTTGCAGAGTAACAACTAACGTGAAGGTACAGTAAAACCTCGTTAATCCGATCTAATGGAGTGGATAAGTTGACCGCATTAACTGAAATAACCTAAAAGAACAGTAGAAAGTGCATTAAAACTCCGTTTATTGTGGTGTATTTAAAGGACATAGGCCTAAATACACTATACAGTACAGTACAAAGTCTGCGGGAAACAGAATTTCATCAGTGGTTGACTGCCTTTTCTTTGGGAAGTTCTCTTGTTGACTTCTAGCCACATTTAAAACCTTGCGTTCTGCTCTTTTTTCTGCTTTTTGCCTGTCCGGATTATGCGAAGTTTAACGAAGTAAACGGTAGATTTACTGTAGATTTCCACGACTTAATATTTCTGTTCCGTCCAACGTGTTTGTAAGGACTGAATTTTACACATGCCGGTGCAGAGATTGTCAACAGCTTGTTCAGCTTTTTGTTTCAATTATTGAAACTTTTGTGGGGGAAACAAAGAGAATGAACATGGTGATGGACGATTTGCTTGGTAACACTTATGCATCGCACTCATACGTTGTATCGATTTGTGGAAGGGTACTTTATTTATTCCCCCATTCCTAAATCCGTCAAGAATAGCAGGTACTACCGGGTATATAGATGTGTTTCACCTACGTCACAAACTGTTGCATTGTGGGATCGAGCAGCCGTGGATGAGGCCAGTTCTTGTAAGAATACGGAATACAAGCGGGCGGGCGGGAGAAACTAAGACATTCGTGATTTAAAACTAACGCGCAGTTGGTGCACATGTAATGATCGCTATGTAGTGGATATTTCCTTGGAAACGAGAAATAAAATTGGTCGCAAACATGGGTTTGTGCGCATCCTTACGTCATGAAACCCACCTAGAAATGAAATTACTAATTTCCTTGGTAGCGATTACAGTGTGTAAGGAATGGGGTGCGTAATAGTCTGATAAAGCTTTTGAACCACCTAACTGTTTTAAAGTCCAGCGTTCGATTCCCGGTAAGATAACATTGCAGAAGTTCGACCAATCATGTCCCAAAGAGAATCGAGCTCAAAGCAAACTTTTTATCAACATAATCTTCTTACAGTTTTCCGCGGCACAGTTTAAACGAAAAGCTAACACTGGAAACTTTCCAGCGACGCTTTCCAGCTTAAGTTTGAACTGTTGAGAAGGATCATCCCGAGATTCTAGCTGGAAATCCCCGCCAACCTGGAGGACCTAAGCAGCTTCCAGAAACCCATTGTCGACCTTCTCCAGCTTCGCACACTCCCGAAGGACAGGACACTCCAGGCAAAGGCGATCAAAAGTTTCACCGGATTCGAAACTCTATCCAAACTTCTTTTGGTCAAGCAAATCCAATACCCATGGGAACATCCCAAAGACCCAAAATCTGCGACCCCGCTCTCCCAGGTTGGTAAAGACGGTGATCCGTCACTTGTCCAGGGTCCCACGTGAGCTCCAAAAGCTATTAGGGAAGTTTGCTGTAGTTTTTAGCCGTGGGAGTCGCCCAAGATGCTTTTCCAGCTCCAGCATCCTTGCACTTTTTTTGTTTCTGCAGCGCACCGTCCCGAGACTAACATGATTAATCATATCTTGGGGAGATCTCATTATGTAAGCCCTGCTCTACTAATGGACTCTTCCCGAAGCTTTGGAGGTCTCGGAGGACAATTATACACATGTCCGAACCTCTTTGTCTGGTGGAGGCGAAAGGGTAAGGCGCTGGGGGTTGAAGACGAGGGGGAAGATTGTCTCCTCTGGAGTCGTCTCAAGGGGGAAGGGGTTGCAAGGTTCCTAAGTCCACTGTGTGGATCTTTGGGGGAAAGAGGGGACGCCCCCCCCCCCTTCCTTAAGTAGTTGGCCAATAGCAAGTAGACGCTCTCTGCTGTTTCCGGAGATGGTTCTCTCGGCTTCCTCAAGTGTTTGACATCATTCAAAGTCACGCTGGTAGGGCGGCGTGGGTTTCAAAGCCTTAGTATCGAAACTCGTTCGATTCTCGCTCTATCAAGACAGTGTATCTTTCTTCTACAGGGTTTGGAATATTGTGATATGAGGTCTCCCGTCGGTGAGAGAGATAGTAAGAGTAGGGGTGGGGCAGATAGGAGTGAAAGTTAAAGGTACCCTCTGCACATTGCAACATGGTGTTGAAAGGTATGGAGAGGGATGGAGGTAGGTCTCCACACATTCACAAACTAGTCCATTTGTGGAAGCAATGTTATCACAGCAACACGGTCTTCCGCCTTCCGCCTTTACCTCCCAGGGTTGCCCCAAGGTACTCACCTGAAGTCACCCAGTTCGGGAATCGAAGCCAGGTCCTCCGCGTGGCATTCAGGCTCCTCAAGGACTGGACCACCTCACCTCGCCTCATGTCCTGACGGTTTACTCTAATTTAGAAATTTCGACAACCTTTGTCGTCATTCCTTCTCTTGCTCTGTTTCAATTCTTGTCATGCCTCTTTTGTTTTATTTAATTGTTATTTTTCTCCTCCTTTCATCACCTCTGTCGTGCTACTCAGGATTACCTTTTTTTTAGGTATTTAGGCAATCCCAATACTAATCCTAATCGTTGTAATTTTACTTAACTTATTTTAGCTTAATTTAGTCTTGTGTTTAGCGCTCAACTAAGCTTATATTACATTTCTTGGATCTGAAGTGACGCATGCGTCAATTGTAGGAAAAGAATTATTACTTTCTTTCACTTCAGATTCGAGAAATGTAATATAAGCTTAATTGAGCGCTCTCGTGTAATATAAATACTTCTCCTATATGAAGAAATTAGAATGTAGAAATGCTCATTAATATCATCGCAGAGCATGCTGTCCTTTTTCGTACAATTGACGCATGCGCAGCATGCGTTCACGGGACGCCTCTGGCTATCAATTACCATTCTGGCGTTGTAAACTTCAATTACATGACTATTTGAATCCAATGAATCTTTTTGAAATACTCTATAACGCCGTTCCTATGTCAATCAGCCCAGTTGCGGATCTAGAAGTTGAAGTTGGGAGGGCGAGTTTCAGTTGTATACCCCATCTCACCGAGAATCTATTCTAACCTACAGTTACACTGTTTTAGACAATATTTCGTACTGTAAAAAGGAACCAAGTTGACTTCGATGTTCTTGAGAATGGAGTATTGTCTTGCAAAAATAAGGTCCAGGGTTGGATTAGATGGTTATTATTGTGTGTAGTGGCGGCGATTAGGCAGTGCGCGGTGGGAGTTGCCCCCAACATCCTATTTTTGACACCTTGCCTCCCCCAGTTTTGGAACTCAATCGCCGCCACTGGTGTTATCATTATTCCTCCCATTCCCACTGTAAACCGAACGATCCGATGCACAGTGGGGACGGATCCAAATTTAAACTGTAGGTCCAGTCCCAATTAGCCAATCTGAGTAGACTTTAATCAAACTTTATAAAATATTCTCGAGCCTATTAAACTTGGTGATAAAAGAGAAAACAATTGAGTTTTCAAAAATATTAGGCATAATAATGTATTACGAAAACCTGGCAGTTGGGATCCTTCCCGTGGATCTGCACCTGAATCAGCCACGAATGTACTTGGAAAGTAAGGAGAAATATGTAATGTAGAATCCCCCTACTAGGAGAATTTAAGAGTGACAGAAATACGAAGCACTTCCTGCTATCAAATGACAAGATGCTGAAGGTAAGGCCTCTCAGTCACAAGTAACTTGTGAGAGAGAAGCAACGCCACCCTGAGCGCACGATTGAAGGAAACCACCAAGATGGCGGACAGCGGAGAGACCTTTTCCTCTCTCAACAATCATCCGACGAGAATCAAGGACAATCTCAGCTTTGTATTCCTGCGCTGTAGCCTCCAAATTTCGAACAAACTCTTGTCGTCATGAAGAAGGTAATGAGAGCCGATTACATACTTCGAGCGTCAACCCCCCCCCCCCCAAAGTTCCTTACCTTTTCCATGGAGAGAGGACTCATGCAGATATAATAAGCCGTACACTGCAATCATTGTAATTGTCTATTTCGGAACCCTTCCAATCGAGGCGGTGCAATTAGAGTTATTAAGTGTTTCCCCTTTCCTCTCGGCCTTATTTCTTGTTTCCAGTCGTAGTCCTTTAACTATTTGTCGTGATTATTTTTCTTTCCTCTTTCCCTATTGTTATATTCAGACAGGAAATTTCGCAACTTGTCGTGAAATTAGACTTCGAACATCATGAGAGTATCACCATGACGTCACATCCTAGGTGAAATTTATAAATGTGTTCCCAGTCTTGAGGAATTCTCGATTTCGACCATAAACCATATACATTGGTACTTGGAGGGTTCAGCACAGTCCAATTTTTTCATTAAATTTCTTTCTATAATTTACAAATCTAAGTATTCGTTTAAGCCATAATATTCCTACTATAATAAAAGTTATTTAATTTGTTTTTGAATCTTGTCATGTTCTTTTCTGCTTTTACTGTTGAATATTTTGATTCCAGTTTGTTCTGGTATGGTGAACTGTAGCTTTAAATGTTGTCTAATCGGGTTTAATATGTGTGTTCTATTGAGCTTCGCGTCGTTATATTTTTTTTCGCAAATATTGTCATATCTCATATACAAATATACAGGGTGTCCCAAAATGATTACCCTGATTTCATAATGTTCTTACTCTTTAGTGATTTCACTGATTTTGATTCTTCTTTTCCAGATGCGTTGTAGACCAATCGTCGAGATTAATCGTCGTGTGAAATTAATATACAGATTCGTCACTAGGGACGCTGCTACTGTATAATCTGAAAACATGGCTTCTACACAAGGAGAGGCTCAGTGTGTCGTGTGGCTGGATAAGACGAATTTACCAAAAACGATGCAACAGAAGTTTCAAAATCGCTATGGAAAACAACCACCAGATGTGAAGTTGATAAAATTTTGGATGCAAAAGTTTTTAGAAACAGGTACAGTCGAAAACGATAGAAGATTGGATCAGATTAAACAGCAGCAGCGTCCCTAGTGACGAACCTGCATATTAATTTTGCACAGCCAGAAAAACTCGACGATTGGTCCAACTCATCTGCAAGAGAAAAAAAATAAAATCAGTGCAATCACCAAAGAGTAAGAACATTATGAAATCAGGGTAATCATTTTGCGATACCCGGTATATAATTAAGGCAGATATAATATTTTGTAGTCTTATTTTCTAAACAACGTTTTGCCCTATGATATAGTTTGTTTACCTCCTAAAATCCTAATGTCTTGCTTTTGTTTCCTGAATGCTTCAAACTTGCCAATGAGTAATAGCGAATGAAACGTTTCATAATAAACTTGAATTAGCGAATTTGTATTAAGTTTTTCTTTATGCTCAGTGCATCAGCACTCCACTCCTGCACTTTCCGGAAATTTGGAGGCATGGCATTTTCTTTCCAGCAGTATACGCTGTCTTAGTTAAATCTGGAGCAGGCCACGCATAGCGGCAGAAAAGGAAGGGGGATCGAGTGGCCAGAGCGAAGCAGAACACGCTGCGGGGAAGACTGGTAACTGCAGTCGCTTTCCCCCCTCCACGCAATCCCATTCCCTCTCACTTGTTCATTGGTGGAGCGGTCTCGCGTCACTACTTGCGCAGAGACTTGTTTTCGTTCGCCTGCTCCAGAGATAGATGGGACAGTGTGTAGATGTACTGTGAAGGTATTGGTCATTACTTGTCTTTCTAAATAATACATCCCAGCCAAGCATGTTACTTCTCGATTCGCAACGATTATTCTAATCAGCAACATCTCATGCTGATTTTCAGCTTTCCGAACACGAACGAGAGGTTACGAAAGTACCCGAATATGCACGGAAAGTGACGAAAGTGTCCGAACGTGTACGAGAGGTGACGAAAGTATCCGAACATGTATAAGAAGTGACGAAAGTAGCCGGTCATGCACGAGAGCTGACGAAAGTGACCGAACAACTCCGCTTAAAAAGCAATAGAATGCATAGGCGTATAGAACGGTTGTAAATATACACTCAGGGTGCATGGGGAGAGATAGGAAGAGGTAGAATACACCATATAGGACTAGATGATCATATTTGCTGCACATCCAACCACAAGAATTGCGTTGGTGAAGATTCAAGGGCGTGCTGGAAGGAAGGAAACGACCTTTGGAGCCCGTGGAGAAGAGATCGTGAGAAGTTGCAAGGATATTCCACCCACCAGATACCAAAAGAACGACCTCTTGGATCTCAGCATGGATCCCAACCTGATCATCCATCTTCGGAGGAAGATGCGAGAGCAAGTCACGTGCTCGGGAAAACTCCACGTCTGATTGGCGTCGGGATTTGAAAGGATCCTGGCCTGCAATCAGAGGAAAAGAGCAGAGAATGCTAAACTCCGTGTGGTGCGTAGACTGATGATTGGTTGCAGTCGGAGGCGAGAGAGGGGAAAAAAGTTCTCAATAGTTAACGACAACCTCCACAGGTCTCTTAATTGAGCTCCCCCTTTATTACGATACAAGAGAAAGGAATTGATTGGAGAGTCGATTCGCTGACCAACAAAAGGGAACCCAAGAATAAAAAAAGAGCAGGAATCATCCTTCGGTATCTTTGAAACTTGTTTTGTCTGGGCATAGCATTTACCCCGCCATTAGTTTGAGGCTTAATGGAATGGAGACGAAATTGTATATAATGCTGCTGCTTGCATTCTCCAGCACTTGATTGGTTTTTTGGGAACGAGTGTTTTCTCCTGGGACGTGACCCGGCGTAGAGAGGGGACATGTGGGGGGCAGGGAGGACTTTTTTTTTCCAAGATGCAGAAACGGTCGAGGGCGGGTAAGAGGAAAAGCTGTGTCGCCCATTAGGAGTTGCCGTGCCAACTTATCGTTGAAATCACCAAATGTGGGATATTTTTATCCTGGTCTGCTTTTTCATGTTTCGTTGCATATTTTTTTTTACCATACTTGAACACTAGTTTTCATTTTGTCAAAACATGGTGTAAAAGCCGATTTTCAGACAATTTTTAGGATCCTGCAAATATTTTACCAAATATTGTTCATGAAAACTATATCTGCAAAGGCGTAGCTAGGTTTCTCTCAGCGGCTCGAGCCCCCAGTCCCCTAGAATGATGCTTTTTCCATAATTATAAATAACTATTCTGTATGGATTTTAGAATGCTGAATTCCAATTTCTTGATTAGCTCTTGATTTCATTTGATGCAAGTAAATCTTACTGTAACCATCCACAGCTGAACGAAAGGTGTGGGGGGGGGCATTTGTCTGGAATTAACACATAGTAGTTCCTCATAACCAAACACTTGTTTAAATATGTGACAAACAAATTCTTTTAGTAATCGTGCACGTGTGCTTGGAGCTACCATAAAATTTAGTCAAATTTACCAGATTTTGTAAAGCTTAACAATTTTTTTGTTCGCCGTTACCAAAAAGCTTAACGAAACGTGTTTTGTTAATTAAACAAATCCGCTTTTCCTGTGTGGTGTGTCGTATGCCTTACATGTAAGAACCTTGTTCTTCACAAGACCAATGAAATCGAGAAACGTTTATCTTTATCCAAAAATGATTACACACACAAAAAACTGATTTATTTTAATTAGCAAAATATGTGTGGTTAAGATATTTGGTAAATGCTAACATAAAATTTGGTAGCCTTTAGAAAATGTTGGTCAGCATATGTAGAGGAAAATCATGCAAATTGCATTTTTTGTGATGTTTCGTCTCTCTTGGAAATTTCACCACATTTTGCACATGTGTGTAAAACTGTGCAAATCAAGCATTTTATGCCATGAGAGTTCAGTTTGTACGATAAATTTTGGCGAAGGTAGCATTTAATTAATACAGTAGTGACAGTTAATATACACAGTGACCCTGTAAGTTCTTACTTCGGTAACGGTTTTCCAAAACACATTGCTTTTTATTGAAGGTTGGGCTCTGTCCTGAAAAAAACAAATCCCTGTCTACACTATGGTATGGGTGTCCAAACAAATTTTCAATGCTTTTTCTCCTTTTCGAAGAAATAATATTGATTACTGGGAGAAAAGAGTATGAGAATATAATAGTGATTTTTTGTTCCTTTCAGCCAAAAACATTAATTCAGTTTATAGTGTCAAAAGTATGTTGTAAATGGCACTTAACCACGAAAAGAGAAGAAAATTTTCTGAAATGATTAATAAAAGGCACACTTTGTAATATGTAGCAATATTTTTTTAAGGTATATTTCAATTTTGTCATATTTGGGTCAATTTAAAAACATAAATGCAGACATTTTTTTAAAAAAAAATATTTAGCTCATAGAAAAACAGGGTACCCCATAAGTCAATTGACACTGGCAGTTACTATTCATCTCTTCATTGGCTAGCATAATAGCCACTTGACTAGGCCTGTAGCAGTAGCTATTTGAGGTTGTGTTAGTGAGTGGTGGCAATTTAAAAGCACTTGTAGAGAGCTTTTAGCATGATTTAAGTTAGGTTAGCAAAGTGTAAAAAGAAATAAAAACTTCTTCACATGAATAATGCATTTTTGTTAAGTGTCTTACGGGCCACCCTGTGTTAGCATTCGTTTGACCTTCCTGTTTTGTTGAATTTCGTGGGACATTAGCACTTGCAATAGGACTAAATCTTTGCGGGAAAATTCATCACAACTTCTAGACAGATATTCAGTGCGTTTGATAGCAACAAACAAAGCTTACGTTTTTAAAACAACTGATCGTAAACCTTACTGCGAAGAATTTCTACAGCAACCATGGCTTTACGGATGTTTTAGGCATTATACCACCTCAAAGCTGGAAACACTGACTTGAAGCACAGGAAAGGTGGGGCGCCAAAATCGACGCCCATGTTCTCGAAGCGCGTGATGCTAGTCATTTGTCACGGCGTGCTCAGTGCCACCCCACGAGCACTTATTAAACTATAAGACACGGTTCACCACAAAGTCCCAATTAATAAATATTTCTCTTGACCCCTTCACGTATTGTACTTGTAGTTGTTTTTTTCCAAGGCATCGCAACGGTTTGCAACAATGGACGGGCTTCCACAGGTGTACCAGATTGAATATTATTTCTTTTTTGTTTTTTTCTTAAATTAGAAAAAATCACTTTAACTTTACGTCGTGCAGTAACTATGAAAACCCATTCCTTACAAGTTTTCTTTAATCGGTTATTGCTTAGGCGGTTGATCATGCATCTGCACTAGACACACTTCAAGGTCACTCGTAGTGTACTTCCCCTTTCTCCTCACGAACTTGTTCATGACGTAATCAAAATATTCATTACTAGGGCTCAGATAATTATGTATTAATTAGATGTATTTGTCTAACATTTTTAGATTCAGTCAGTGAAATATTTGCGTTTGATGCCAAATTGAACTTGAAAACATGCGTTTTTAAAGTACATATATTTACATAATTTACTCCATTAGTACATTTATTTGCCAGCCCCCGTGGCGGAGTGGTTAGCACATTGCGCTACGACGCCAGGGGTCGCGGGTTCGTGGCATGGATGTTTGAGAGTGTCCATTCATCAATTTCATCATATCATCACTCATCCACATCTTCCCAAATTAGCCAACAGTGCCACAAAAAGCGAAGTAAAATAAAGCAAATCAATCAATCAATCAAGTACATATACAGGCCCGTACACAGGATTTTTTTTAGGGAGGGGCCTGAGTATATACTTATACTTTTTCGACACTTTTGCCCCTGTACTATGGCCTCTTAATACTTATCTACCAAGAGAAAGTAACTGTATTTACCCCCTCCTCTTCCCTAGTTGTGACACTCGTTTCTCAAATTAAAAATGTTTTCAAATTTCTTCTATTTGCTCATACCAGAACCATTGGACAGCCACGATAATTCTATGTTTAGAAAATAATATATTTGTGAATTAAATTATACGCATTAGCAATTATTATTACAATAAAGGATTCTAAGTATGAGTTAACCCATAGCCTGCTAAGAAGGATCGTATTGTGCTATGGTTAACCCAGAAAAAAAAATAGAGACATTTTCACCTGGTAGCCATTAGCGGAGATTGGGTGCCAACACTGGGTTGCAAGGACAATGTACTTTCTCTTAGTAGACAAGTTTGAGTTTTTATTTTTGGTCCATTTTTATGTACAGATATACTAATTTGGACTGGACCTACAGTTTAATGTGGGATCCAAATCACTATGTGCCTCTACCGGGTCTGGGTAGTGCAGGAGCAAAAGTGGAAATAGTGAACGGTACCCCCCCCCCCCCATGACCGTCCAATCGCCGCCACTGCTGGTAGCCTTTCGCATCAATGGTTGTAAACTTAAAGGTATCCACACTGAAAATAACACTGGTGTCAAAGCGACTCAGAGAGTGCGCCCTGGAGGTCTACACCACATTTTGGTCAACATTTAACCTCACTGGTGTTGAAATAACACAGACAAATGGTTGCAGTCAACACCTTTTTGACACCACCGAGGTTAAATGTTGACCAAAAATGTGGTGTACACCTCCAGGGACCACACATTGTGTCGTTTTAACACCAACATTTTTTACAGTGCAATATCGCAGACTGCAGACTTCTGGGGACTGCCTCTCTACACAACAAATACATTAATTTATGCAAATACAAAATTCAATTTTTTACAAGCTTGAAAAATCGTCTGTTATTTTCGTAGCTTTTTATATGTTCACATGGCTCGAGGGGGGCATGGCCCCCATGGCCCCTCCCCTGGGAACGGGCCTGTACATATATGTACATATTTTACTCCATAAGTACATATATTTACATATTTTACTCCATAGGTACGTATATTTACATATTTTCAGACACCTTTATCTCTAATACATATTCAATACATATACGACTCATATTTCCTGATATTTTAATATTGAAGGCCTGTGACATTCTGGTCATTACTGAGTTACAAAGTAAAAAGAGCCATCCTTGAATTTTCGCTTGTAATTACCATGTCATGCAATTTGCATTGGACGCTGAACCCTTGTGAAATTGGTAAACACAAGAAGAACACAATCTATCTACCTTATAGCTTCTAATGACCTTTCTGGTTAAGAAACTCAATAATGACCAAAATGTCAGGATGTTTTAATCCCGAGGCCTTCATTTAATACACACATCACAACCAGACGAGTTGTGCAAGTTTAAATATGCACCAATTACTTGGTGCGAAGCGGAGAGATTATTTACTCAATACAAAGCCATATTACGCCAGAACATATTTGAAACACATCTGTTGTTCCTTACTGTTAAGTTACCGGCCTTTATGAACTATTGTTTACGTCTATCATAATTTGTACACTTAGAAAAAAGGGTAAAGCACACACACATCCACCGCATATGACTATTGCCTAGGAACAAATGCATGAAGACGAGATAAGTCTCAGTTAGACCGAAACAAGAACAAGGCTGCTGTTTGCGCACTAATACGCAGTAAGTCAATATCATGTTCCCGATATAATTCTTTTTTCTCTAGAGGTAAACGCACTAGGTTCTTATGAGAAGTCAAACTGAATAAGTTTCTTTCAGCAAAATAACAAAGTTACAGCATTCGTAGAAAAGTTACGACGTCAGGGGGTTCTGGGTTCGAATCCCGGCCTGGACAAGGGTGTTCTTTGTGAATGAAGCTTCTGTTTCATCATATCATCAACCATCCTCATCTTTACGATTAGCCTAAAGTGGCAGAAAAGGTAAGTAAAATAAAGCAAATCAATCGAAATTCTTTGTTTCGCCCGCAGATTTTGGAGAAGCCAAGTCTGGCCTACAAGCTGGGTGATGTAAATCTAATCAGACGTAGAGAAGTTACTAAATTTCAAACACTAGAATTGTTGAGTGTGCGCTCCATGAGCAAAACGTCTCAAGCAGAAAATCAAATTCTGCAGAACGTCCTTATGGTAACGACACTCTCAAAGAGACAGCGTTTGGCCTGCTTTTGGATATCACAGAAATTGACTCCTACATGTAGAAATATGGATCGATTTATCCTGTATTAAAAGAAGTGCAAAATATAATAATATTTGTCCCCAGCAGGCACCAGAGGGCCCGGGTGTAAAAAATGTTTAACATGTTGGATTATTAATATACGATTGCCACAAGAACCTCATACATAAAGCTTCCATCTTTTCTTCACAAGAACAAATAATAGAGGGCGATAGCGTTCATATGAGTCAAGTCCTGCCAAATACCGCTTCATTTAACGTAAGCTAATACCTAATTTACTTCACAATAATAACTTTAACTGATCTCTATTCTTTGTTTCCCCCGCAGATTTTGGAGAAGCCAAGTCTGGCCTACAAGGAGGATGATGTAGCGTAGCATCCACGTAAGGTAGGTGCTTATTGTATTTTCTTTTAACTCTTTTGTCGTAAAGCTATTGTAGCTTCGTGCAGACAATATTGTGGATTCCTGAAGCCAATTGTAATTTCTTTGACGTGGTTTACCGATTTTTGATTGGCCGGAAGTTGAGTCTGTAAATATCTTAGTTTTTAGTAAATATTTCCTCCTGCCCCTGCTTCGCAACTTCGTTGAAGAAGTTAATATAATAAGTATGTTTTATTCTGTGATTATTTCCACACATTAAACACAGTTTTTAAATTATTTTAACTTGTGATACTGGTAAGAGATCTTGAGGTAACCGGTACTGAAGGTTAATCCAGCATCTATTAAGCCTAAAAGAGAACTTGAACGCTGCAAATTCCTTTGTTACCTTCACAGCCTTCTTGCGCTGCAATTATCACCCCTCACCCCCTTTTTTTCCAAACTCCCCCTCCTACAACTTCGTACCTAAGGAAGATGAGGGAGGAAAAAAAATGAAAATTCTTACCTCGATATTAACACACATTCTTCCGTTGGCGCCTTCTTTCATTTTCGCCCGAAGCCAAAAATGGAAATTCAGGAGACTGAAACAACTATAAGTGCTTAATTAATCAATCAATACATTAATTAATCCGCATTGTCCAGGAGGGAGTCTACATTTTCGTGCCGAGGAAAAAAGGATAATGTAATAAAAGGTGTCTGAAGATGATGCGGGGTACTGAGAAGGGAGGCTAAATACGAAAAGAAAGAAGATAAAAAGGGTAAAAAAATCCGCTAAGAAGGAGGAAGAAACTTTCAGCTTCTGAGTTTAAAGGCAGGTGAGATTATTTTTACAGAAAGGAACTCTTCTTAGGTTCTTTCTGAGAGCGGCGTACGCGGAGACCTCTACCGTCTTTAATTTGAACTTCTTTGTGTTCGGTTAACGAGATATGAATTCCGTTGAGGATTAAGCTCTTTTTCAACGCGGCTTCTTCTTGTTTCTGTTTTATTGTATTTTTTTTAAAAAAAAAGGAACTATCTTTTGTCATTTAATCTGTTTCATTAAGTGAGAGAGGATTGTTTTCATAGCCCAGAAGCGGCGTAAGAGGATTTTTGTATTCGTATAATACATATTAACAATCTTTCATTTTGTTAACCGATATCTGACAAAACAATATACAGGGGATTACGTTTCTAATGTGCACTCTCTGTCTCTTTTTCTATATATTGTCTTCATTCTTTCAGTTCCCTTTCTTTGTTCCTTTATCTCTTCGTTCCCCGGGCCTCTTGCCTTGGAATCAAGGAGTTCTGGGTTCGATTACTGTGGCGGCCCATTGCACAGTGTTTCGGATCACTTTAAACTGCAGGCAAATACCATATTAACATATCTGAGCATGAAGTGGACTTTAGAACAAATCTTTTTTCGTCGTTCTTCTCCGTTCACTTTTTTATTTTTCTCCTGTATCTCATTCACTTTCTTTCTTGTGCTTCTATCTTTCTCTTCCTATTTCTGTATCATCACATCACCTCTTTCTTCTGTTACTCTTGCTTTAAAACTTTATAAGCTTCTCTGCTTCGGTCTTACTCTATCTTCTGTTTTCTTTTCCTGTTTGTCTATACCTATTTGTTTTTCTCAGTAATACCTCCTCTCTGTTTCTTCATTCCTCTGTTCATCCTTTTCTTTCTCTGTTCGCTATATTTCTCATTCTCTTCCTTTCATTCTTTCTATTTCTATATTTCTCTTTCTTCCTATTTTCTATCATATTTCTTCTTCAGTTTCTCTTCCTTATTTTCTATGCTTCTCTTTCTTTCTTGCACTTTTATTTCTTCTTTTCCTGTTTGTTTATTCCTTTCTTTTCTTTCTCTACTTCTGCTCCTCAGTAATACCTCCTCTCTTCCTTACTCTGTTTCTTCATTCCCCTGTTAATCCTTTTCGCTTTTTCTTTTCTCAGTTCTCTCTTTCTTCCTATTTTATATCATATCTTTTCATATCATATCATATCTTCCTCGTTTTCCCTTGTCCTGTTTTTTATTTCTTTCTTTTCTTCTTCCTTCCTCTGTTTATCCTTTCCTATTTCTCTACCAATGCTGTCTCTCTCTTTTTCTGTGCTTATCCATCTCTTTGTTTCTTTCTTTATCTGTTCTCTCTCTCTCATACTTTTCTCCACTTTCTCTTCCCCTTTCTCTCTCTCTTTATTACTATCTGTGATTGTGTGCATGGGTGTTCGATTCTTGCTTCACTCTTAAAATATTCTGAGGAGGGAAGGAAGGTTTTGTCATTTTCTTTACGGTAGCCTATAGCGCCCTGTTCTCATCCCTTTCAAGACCAGAGTGAATTAGAATATAAGGCTATGTGAGAAGTTCGACAAAAATTGAGAAATTGCTTTATTGTGCTACTCAAGATTGTGACATCTGTGTTATTTAAAGTTCATCATGTTTGTTTGTTTTATTTATTGATTTTTTTACTTTATTTTGCATCCGTTAGATGGAGACCATTATCGAAAACTAGTTAGGTGCCCTCTTTCGGTAGTTTTGTGATTTCCAGCATTTTAGGCTAAAAAAACAAAGAACGTCTTGGTTCTTAACATTCTGTGAAAAAAGATTTTCTATATTTCTTCATTTACTATCAATATTGAGTACATTTCATTCATTTGATTGGCAAGCCGAGTTCAAGACAGCATTTACATATTAGTACAGGTCTCCCCGATGGCACAGTGGTAACGTTGTCGCCTTGTAATCAAGGAATCCCGAGGTCAGTACCCAGTGAATTGATTGATTGATTTGCTTTATTTTACTTCGCTTTTTGTGCCACTTTTGGCTAATTTGCAAAGATGAGAATGAGTGATGACATGATGAATTTCATGAATGGATCTCCGTGGCACAGTGGTTAGCACAGCGCGCTACGAGGCTAGGGGTTCCGAGTTCGAATCCCGCCCCAGAGTGTACCCTTTATTAATTTCGTCATATCGGCACTCATCTTCATCTTTGCGATTAGCCAAAAGTGTGAGAAAAGCGAAGTAAAATAAACCAAATCATTCAGTCCTGGTTAGCCTATCTGTGCATAAAGCGGACTCAAATATAAACATATTAGCACGTTAAAGCGTTTTAAAATATGCTGAAAAACCTGGAAATGTCAGGGAATTTGGTTTTGGAAAGATGAATGTTAGCCGTGTGAGTGTTTTCCTATTTCGTGTGTTTACATGTGCGAAAAAAATGTTAAAAACAGCTTTCATCGAAGTCGTATTGACCACAAATCAATTTGACTTTTCAAAACAGACGAACAAAAAAAAATTGATACGTTGGGTGCACGTGGCAAGAGAGGAACAAACAATATCCGTTTTGAGCAACTTGTGAATGAATTCAGAAGTGATTTTTCGACAGGCGAACTCTTTGAAAAATGAACAAAACCCGAACGAGTGTGAGAATATTCAATACATCTCCCATTCGCGATATGCATATGTTGTCCATGTACATATATATTGCCAGTCGATGCTCTTCTGTATTCACATGGCTCAGATCGCAGGCAAAACTTGAATCAATTGTTTTTTGTGGGAGGGAACGTTACAATGTCCCTCCCCCACAAAAACCCCAACGAACAAATAATGGAGTAGACTACTGTGGCTTGATGAAATAGCATCGCGGTCAACGGACATTGAATTCAACCTTTCTCCTTTTTGTCACCGGTTCTGGAAAAATAATAAATTGGTCGGTTCTTATTGTCGCTCGGCGCATTGTTTGTCTCTCTGCCCCCCAGAGGGATCGAGGGGGGCCTTTATTTTTGGCGCTTTTGCAGGTCTCCGAAGAAGAGGTGTGGGTTTTTTCAATGGCGCCGAATTGTGCTCCAGTACATTGTGATTCGCATTTGATTGACGGCGACAAACATTGCAACCCGGTCGGGACAACTCCCCACCCCCACCCCTCCTCACGCACACAAACGCACTCATATATTGGAGATGTTTATTCGTTGACACGACCACACGTCAGCACTTCATTCATCACACATGCGTTTGTCGCTTCGCACCTCCTAAATGCATATAATCATGTAAATAGTCCCCCCGGCCCCTCTTTCCCCCCGCTCGCAGTACGTGTGAAAGGCGACAAACGACCATTACTCATCATTCTATTCATTATTCTATTGTGATGCCTGTAACCAACTCTCATACAAGTGATACAACGAAACAGGTTACAATCTTTCCAACCAACACCGTGTTCTATGGTCTGATCCCTACTCTGTTTTAAAGATAGCTCTTCATCAAATAAACTGTGATATATAGTTGATAGAAAACTTCTGCTCTCATTTACAAGTTCTTTCTGTGAAGATAATTCTATAACTTTTCTACCAAAGTCAACTATAAAACACTAGAAAATTTGTTAGTTTGAAATGCGATATAGATTTCAAGCCAATCTCTCGAGAATCATGAAATTATGGTCAAATATCTAATATAATATCTATTCAACCTACATAAAGGCAGTCAAAGTTTCGTTTTATTAAAAACCAGAAGAAAAATTAGTCTGATCTCTAAGAAAGTTTGAACGTCCAACCTTGCAAGATTCAGAACATTTCCCATAAAATGAAAATGAGAAGAAATGTTGCTGTCATCTGTAAGAAGGTTTCAAAGTCCAATCTAAAGTTTTCCCTATCGTGAAAATCAGAAGAAATGTAGCGATAATCTATAAAAAGGTTTCAAAGCCCAATCTAACAATTTCTCCATCGTGAAGATCAAAGGAAATGTAGCGATAGTCTATAAGAAGGTTTCAAAGTCCAATCTAAAGATTTCCCTATCGTAAAAATCAGAAGAAATGTAGGGATTATCTATAAGAAGGTTTCAAAGTCAAATCTAACTTTTTCCCTATCGTGAAAATCAGAAGATATGTAGCGATAATCTATAACAAGGTTTCAAAGTCCAATCTAAAGTTTTCCCTATCGTAAAAATCAGAAGAAATGTAGCGATTATCTATTAGAAGGTTTCAATGTCCAATCTAACTTTTTCCCTATCGTGAAAATCAGAAGAAATGTAGGGATTATCTATAAGAAGGTTTCAAAGTCCAATCTAAAGTTTTCCCTATCGTAAAAATCAGAAGAAATGTAGGGATTATCTATAAGAAGGTTTCAAAGTCCAATCTAACTTTTTCCCTATCGTGAAAATCAGAAGATATGTAGCGATAATCTATAACAAGGTTTCAAAGTCCAATCTAAAGTTTTCCCTATCGTAAAAATCAGAAGAAATGTAGCGATTATCTATTAGAAGGTTTCAAAGTCCAATCTAACTTTTTCCCTATCGTGAAAATCAGAAGAAATGTAGGGATTATCTATAAGAAGGTTTCAAAGTCCAATCTAAAGTTTTCCCTATCGTAAAAATCAGAAGAAACGTAGCGATTATCTATTAGAAGGTTTCAAAGTCCAATCTAACTTTTTCCCTATCGTGAAAATCAGACGATATGTAGCGATAATCTATAACAAGGTTTCAAAGTCCAATTTTAACTTTTTCCTTATCATAAAAAACAGAAGAAATGTGATATCTACAAGAAGATTTGAAATTATTTTTTGTAGATGCGGGAAATTATGCTTTTCCTGAAAAGCAAATAAATTTTCATATGATACATACACACGATTTTAGTGTTGTATCTGTTGAATTATATTATATGGGGAGAAGCTACAGCGACAGCTGCAACATGCCATGGAGGCAAGAGGGGGAGGGGGTGGAAGTAGGGCCACGCATTTACAATATCGGTCAATTGTGTAAGTGATGGGATCACCACCACGCTTCGGTAACCCTGAATCCCGCAGGTGAGAGGCTGGGTGAGCCCAAGAACCGCTTCATACAGGGACACTCCTTGAAAATCACCCACCCCGGATATCGAACTCGGATGTCACGCGTTGCAGTCAGATGGAGTATTACACGAGCCTTTTCTATAAATATAAACAAGTGTTGTTCTATCAAAGAAACTTTCTTCCGTTAAGGTGAAAACTCATAATAATTTATCCTTTGGGCCAAATAACACGAAAAAAGGGTTTGATTGTTCAACATTGTTGAAATCACTGAAAAGGCAGTCTTCCAAGTCTTTAACAACACACCTCGCTCGTTGACTCATTGTATAAAACAACACTGAAAATCCCATATAATTTTGATGCTTGACCCAAGAACTGCTAATTATATCATTAATACGTTGAAATAAGAGCAAAGACAGTTTTTTAATTAAATTCAGAGAACGCGGGAACCATTATGGCTTCGGTGAAACTAGCCATATCATGGCTTGAAAATTTGAAGCAAGGACATACAGCGGAAGTTTACGAGATTAACAATGATGGTTGCTGGAAATTACTGTTTGATTACAAGGGTGGAGGTAAGAGGAAGGGGAGGTTGTTATGACGTGTCGTGTGACGAGAGGGGAAGGAAAGTGTTGAAGGGATTGCCAATTCCCTTTGATGAAATATGTAAACAGCCACGGCCAGAGGATGTCTCGGCTGTGACGACACGCATTGTTGGGTCTCAATGCGGCCTGTCCCCTGGATCGTTACGATATTGCCGGGGAAAAGATTGTGGCTAGGAGAGACGGGCAAATGTCTCTCGTCTGAGCCGCTCTCGCAGCATCTCCAGGGATGACGGTGACACGTTGTGAACACGCACACTGACACGCAGCGACGCACACGCGGCGGGAATCCTTCGTGTGGATGGAGAACGTTCTCACACGTTCAGTAAGAAGAAAGCAAAGAACGATTAGAATTTTCTGTTGTCTGATCAGAAGAAATGTTGCTCTACAACTAGTAAACCTTGAAAGAACAATCAAGCTTTGTGGAGATATAAATGTTTTCATTTCCGGAAAATCAGCAGAACACCTGATGATGCATGCTTCAACGAGCAATCGACCTATACATGAGGATTGAAACATTTTCTCTTTCCAGAAAGGTAGAAGCCAGTAAAGCTTTAAAGAGCAGTTACATAGAGAGAGAAAAATTTTCCTTTTCTGAATATCAGAAGAAATTTTGCTCTGAAAACCTACTAAAGCTTCAAAGAGCAATCTACCTCCAGATAGAAAAAAATTCCTTTCCAGAAAATCAAAAGAAATCTAGCTCTGATACCTAGTAAAGCTTCAAGAAGCAATCTACACTGAGATAGAAAATTGTCTCTTTTCAGAAAATCAGGAGAAAACTTGCTCTAATATCTAACAAACTTCAAAGAGCAATCTCTGAAGAGGTAGAACATCTTCCCTTTCCAGAAAATCAGAAGAAATGTTGCTCTGATACCTAACAAGCTTCAAAGAGCAATTTGTACAGAGATAGAAAATTGTCTCTTTCCAGAAAATTTGGAGAAATCCTGCTCTGATACCGAACAATCTTCAAAGAGCAATCTGTACAGAGATATAATATTGTCTCTTTCCAGAAAATTTGGAGAAATCCTGCTGTGATACCTAACAATCTTCAAAGAGCAATCTGTACAGAGATGGAACATCTTCCCTTTCCAGAAAATCAGAAGAAATGTTGCTCTGATACCTAACAAGCTTCAAAGAGCAATTTGTACAGAGATAGAAAATTGTCTCTTTCCAGAAAATTTGGAGAAATCCTGCTCTGATACCTAACAATCTTCAAAGAGCAATCTGTACAGAGATATAAAATTGTCTCTTTCCAGAAAATTTGGAGAAATCCTGCTCTGATACCTAACAATCTTCAAGGAGCAATCTGTACAGAGATGGAACATCTTCCCTTTCCAGAAAATCATAAGAAATGTTGCCCGATACCTAACAAGCTTCAAAGAGCAATTTGTACAGAGATAGAAAATTGTCTCTTTCCAGAAAATTTGGAGAAATCCTGCTCTGATAAATAATCTTCAAAGAGCAATCTGTACAGAGATAGAAAATTGTCTCTTTCCAGAAAATTGGGAGAAATCCTGTTCTGATACCTAACAATCTTCAAAGAGCAATCTGTAAAGAGGTAGAACATCTTCCCTTTCCAGAAAATCAGAAGAAATGTTGCCCGATACCTAACAAGCTTCAAAGAGCAATTTGTACAGAGATAGAAAATTGTCTCTTTCCAGAAAATTTGGAGAAATCCTGCTCTGATAAATAATCTTCAAAGAGCAATCTGTACAGAGATTGAAAATTGTCTCTTTCCAGAAAATTGGGAGAAATCCTGTTCTGATACCTAACAATCTTCAAAGAGCAATCTGTAAAGAGGTAGAACATCTTCCCTTTCCAGAAAATCAGAAGAAATGTTGCCCGATACCTAACAAGCTTCAAAGAGCAATTTGTACAGAAATAGAAAATTGTCTCTTTCCAGAAACTTTGAAGAAATCCTGCTCTGATACCGAACAATCTTCAAAGAACAATCTGTACAGAGATAGAAAATTGTCTCATTCCAGAAAATTTGGAGAAATCCTGCTCTGATACCTATCAAGCTTTAAAGAGCAATCTGTATAGAGATATAAAATTGTCTTTCCAGAAAATTTTGAGAAATCTTGCTCTGATACCTAATAATCTTCAAAGAGCAATCTGTATAGAGGAAAAAAAAAATACTTTCAAGAAAATGAGAAGAAATGTTGCTCTGATACCTAATGAAGCTCCAAAGAGCAATCTATACGAGAGATTGTTCTGTGAGGATTCCATTCCAGTCTCCCTTCTTTGCCCACTTTACGCCGACAATTAGTGAGGTCAGTAGACGGAAGAAAAGTTTCAGCAGGTACTTAAGGGGTAGAAGAAGCCAAACCTTAAAAGAAAAATACAGGGAACGAAGAAGGAGAGAGAGAGAGAGAGAGATGCAACGGAGATTAATGAAATTTTAATTGAGTCCCGGGAGTGGCGCTGTAGTCGCCGCCGCAAGGATGACGTCACTGGTCGGCCATGTTAAAATGGTGGCGAGAGGCTTCCGCTGGATGGTCAGACCGCCGCGACCACAAGACGGCTGTCTGGGATTATTGAATCATGAGTGCGAGCTGTGCGTGGTGATTCCGTAGAGCTTCGCAGACCCTTCCCGCCATTTGCCTCGCTTTCCTGTACCTTCTTTGCGAAGATGGGCACAGCGGAATGGCAGGGATAGAGAGCTCAGGGGAGACAAGACGGGCACCGTCTATTCGGAACGATCGCCGCAGGGAAATTGTTTGTAACTGGTACTTGCAGTGGCGGCGATTGGTTTCCAAAACTGTGGGGGGCAAGCTGCCAAAGCTGGAGGGGGGGGGAGGACAGTTTACTTTCCTTGGTAGATAAGGTTTAGCATAGTGCGGGCAAGAGTGGCAACGGTAGGCAACTGCCCTTCTACACCTCACCAAGCGCCGCCACTAGGTACTGATCATCATCATCACTGGCGTACCCAGGATTTTTTTCCGGAGCGGGCTTCAATTGTAAAAGAGGATATTAGACGGCTGGCTGCGTTCTAGTAAGCGGTGGGATACACTATCGTAAAGATCTATGAAATAATTAGAAATATCAACACAATGAACCTCCAAATCTAAGTTATTCAGCCATCATTTTCCAGAAACCTGACAATCAGGTATGCAGTATTAGACATTACCTCAGCTCTTCCTGGTCACCAATGGCGTAAACATGTAAACAGGTGAAACCAGGAAGAGGATACAGGTAACTGACTCTGCACTTGTTTAGTAAAATCGATCATAATAAATATCTTGGAGGAGATAGGCCATTGGTCAGTTTTAAAGCGAACATTGAGAAGGGTGCAAGTCTAACTCTCGAGGTACCGTACAGTCACGGTCATAATTACTCTCCGTGCGAAGTCCATCTCCAGGCAGAGACATGTATACTTTTCCATTTACCATGTTGATCCAGTCTTAAGGTGTATGAAACTCAAGTGTTGTGTTTTGCCATTCATATGTGTGTAGTTATCACCTCTCGCACCTTACCATCAAGCTTACCATCGAGTTGCTCCATAATCAAGGATGAATGATAAGTGAGCTACACCCACTAGTTCGATCCCACATACCGAAGGGTATGTTACGATATAAAATATCTCATAATTACCATTTTTAATCTTCTTCTTCATCTTCAAGGTTGTTCAAAGACAGATGTAACTCGGGGTCATTTTAAGGTAGGGTTGCAACTACCACTTTAGTTTTTCCCGAGTTTTTTGCTACTTTCATTTAAACATTTTGATTTTCTCAAAATTTCGGGAAGGGCTGCTGCCCCGCATCAGCGTACGTAAGTGATCATCATCATCTTTCACTTTTTGCTTATGTCTATTTCAGTCACGTATCTAGAAATATGTTTCTGGAATAATAATAATAATAATTAATTAATATTAAATTAATAAATTAAAATAATTATATTAAATCAAATTTGTACTAATTACAATACATACATTAATATTATATTATTATTACACGAATAGGTAAAAAGTATAAGAATAGAGATATAACAGCGCATATTCATTTCGTAGCTTACCTGTAGTTAAGATCGGAATAATTTACATAAAAACAAGTGCTCTGGCAATGAAATTAATGTCAATTTGATGAATAATTGAATATTTATCGAATAACAAAAATAATGTTACATGTAGTTGGAGAAAAGTAAGTTTCTGATTAATATTTTATGCATATTATATTGAGTAGTGTGTGGTGGTGTCATTCAAAGTCGTATGATCCCAATATAATCCTTGTCTTCCAATAAGTTCAGAGGAAATTATACAACAAAGCCTAAACGAATATATTTTTCATTATTTAATTTTAGTACTTGGAGCGCCTTTCGGAGGGGGTCCGGTTAATTGACACATATATTTTGATTTGAATAACACATTAACGTGCATAAACTGCAAATGATGCATCTTTTAGTGAGTCAAAATACACATTGGAATGTATTAAAGGGTATTTTTATGAGATGAAGTTCCGTGTGATGCACTAAAATGCATCAATTTGGAAGATCAGACAAGATTGTTTCGAAGATAAGAAAATTACACATTTAGCTGTGTCAATTGATGCATTAAAAATGAAAGTTTGTTATCTTCGAAATGATCTTGTCTGATCTTCCAAATTGATGCATTTTAGTGCATCACACGGAACTTCATCTCATAAAAATACCCTTTAATACATTCCAATGTGTATTTTGACACACTAAAAGGTGCATCATTTGCAGTTTATGCACGTTAACGTGTTATTGAAATCAAAATATATGTGTCAATTGACACGTTTTGGGTTCTGTGTGTAGAGATGAGATGATTTATCCTGGTGTAGCCCCCTACAAGAAATGGTATAGGGGGCATCGTTTCCGTTTGTACAGTACATATTGGAGCCCTCTGAGCCATTACTTGCGCAGAGGACTTGTTCTCGTCCTCTTGCTCCAGAGATTGTAGGAATAGAGTGTAGTAAAAGTATGCTTTACTTAATAGGCGATATCCTATACTTTTCTCCAGTTTCACCTTGTAAAGGCTGACCCTTCGCGCAGTGGCGTATGCTGAGTCCAAAACCTGGAGTAGCTCACTATGATACGTGATCCTTGATTATGGAGGAAGAGAGAAGGCTAGACTCGCATAACCCCAGGTATAAGTGGTTAGGCACACACATTTTGCTCGCTTATGACTTCTTCGGCGAAGCTACGTTGTCATCCAAACAGCAGCCAGGTTCCAAACAACTAAGAATTAGGTTGCAAACTCCTACGAATTCAGGTTACAAACTCCTACGAATTCAGGTTGCCAACTCATAAGAATTCAGGTTGCCAACTCATAAGAATTCAGGTTGCCAACTCATAAGAATTCAGGTTGCAAACTACTACGAATTCAGGTTGCCAACTCATAAGAATTCAGGTTTCCAACTCTTACGAATTCAGGTTGCCAACTCCTACGAATTCAGGTTGCCAACTCCTACGAATTCAGGTTGCCAACTCCTACGAATTCAGATTACCAACTCCTACGAATTCAGATTACCAACTCCTACGAATTCAGATTACCAACTCCTACGAATTCAGGTTGCCAACTTCGACGATTTCAGGTTACCATCTCATAAGAATTCAGGTTGCCAACTCCTACGAATTCAGGTTGCCAACTCATAAGAATTCAGGTTGCCAACTCCTACGAATTCAGGTTGCCAACTCCTACGAATTCAGATTACCAACTCCTACGAATTCAGATTACCAACTCCTACGAATTCAGGTTGCCAACTTCGACGATTTCAGGTTACCAACTCATAAGAATTCAGGTTGCCAACTCCTACGAATTCAGGTTGCCAACTCCTACGAATTCAGGTTGCCAACTCCTACGATTTCAGGTTGCCAACTCCTACGAAATCAGGTTGCCAACTCCTACGAAATCAGGTTGCCAACTCCTACGAATTCAGGTTGCCAACTACTACGAATTCAGGTTGCCAACTCCTACGAATTCAGGTTGCCAACTCCTAAGAATTCAGGTTGCCAACTCCTACGAATTCAGGTTGCGAACTCCTACGAATTCAGGTTGCCAACTCCTACGAATTCAGGTTGCCAACTCCTACGAATTCAGATTACCAACTCCTACGAATTCAGATTACCAACTCCTACGAATTCAGGTTGCCAACTTCGACGATTTCAGGTTACCAACTCATAAGAATTCAGGTTGCCAACTCCTACGAATTCAGGTTGCCAACTCCTACGAATTCAGGTTGCCAACTCCTACGATTTCAGGTTGCCAACTCCTACGAAATCAGGTTTACAACTCCTACGAATTCAGGTTGCCAACTACTACGAATTCAGGTTGCCAACTCATAAGAATTCAGGTTGCCAACTCATAAGAATTCAGGTTGCCAACTTCATAATCGCCAATATTTCCTTAATGAAATGATTAAATTTATTCACAGTTTCTAATAGATTTTTCTTCTGTATTTCACTCTCTAGGCTTCAGGCTTCGCAGATTGCCTAGCTAGCCTAGAATATCCGCTCCTGCCTTTGCGAAGACACACAAATGTCAGCCTCCCTTCAACGCCCAGGACTTCATTTTGCAGACTAGCGAGGCCCTGGCGTCTGGACTTACGGCCAGTACAATCCTCCGTGGGGCTCGTACTATTGTGTGCTTGTCCTTTCATCCATTTCAACTTATCACCATTTTTTATCCTCATCTTCGCGATTACCCACACGTGGCAGAAAAGCGAGGTAAAGTCAATCAATCAATCGAATTTCATTGCCAACTTCTACGAATTCAGGTTACCAACTCATAAGAATTCAGGTTGCCAACTCCTACGAATTCAGGTTGCCAACTCCTACGATTTCAGGTTGCCAACTCCTACGAATTCAGGTTGCCAACTCATAAGAATTCAGGTTGCCAACTTCATAATCGCCAATATTTCCTTAATGAAATGATTAAATTTATTCATTTAACTCTGGTACAAAAATAGAAACGAGTGTATTTTTCAAGTTAAAGAGAAACACAACGGACCGCTTACATCGTCCGTTTTTACGGCACTGAATGGCACGCTATGGCACAGACTCGATTTCTCGCTCACATTTCTCCTGTGTGCCAGATTACAAGGGAAACAAAATATTCTTTTGAAAACTTACGTACAGTCAAATTCATGGCTTAGCAAACGTTTCTAAAGAATCCACAAATTGCCAAGACGACCTGGTGGACACCTTAATCAATTGTTATTTTTGCCCCACCCTTCTCTATTCATGTTTTTGCGACGAAGAACTTTACATCGAGTTATGATCGAATTATTCACGCCCCAATCTCACCAGGAGGTTTTCTGTCGTCGGCTCTTCAAATCACGTGACACCTTGAGCGGCGACGAACAAAAACCGGCCGATGAGCGTCTTGGCCCTTTTTTTCTTATGCCTGTGACCGCCACACGCGGCGAACAATGGATGTTCTTCTGAGTGCGGGGAGGAGGAGGGGGGAGGGCAAAATGGCCGCTCAAGAAACACCACGAGGAGGTGTACTCGATTAGCAGACTCATCGGACATTGAAATACAAAAGATGAAAAATTGTGCATAATTAATATTTTGAGTATCCTCTTATTATTAATTGTCCTATTTAAATAATCATAATAGTAATATTTTTAATAGATATATGCATATTAATGTTATTAACCTATTAATTACAAAATTATTATTATTGTTACTTTTACCTTGGTTTGGACTACTCCCGAAATATGGTAGATTCACGTCTGTCTCACCCTTCCCAGGAGGATTCAAAATTTTTCTACAACACGAAAGGCCTTGCTGACAGCATTTTGAAGAACATTACGTGAGTTGGTGCTAAGAATTCTTCTAATGAAAACCGAAAAAAATATTTTTTGTCTTAAATTTTGTACTTGAGCGTCGTCATTGTGATGACGTCATAACCCAGAAGCGACAATAATAAAGTTTCATCGCTTAGGTGTATACCCAAGCATTGTATCCTCAGTGGCGGAGTGGTTAGCACAGCGAGCTACAACGTCAGGAGGGGGGAAGTTATTTTTCAGTGTCATTTCATCAGTCATATCAATCTTCCTCACAGTTGCGATTACCCTAAGTGGCTGAAAAGCGACGGCAGATAACAAAAATGAAACCAACCAACCACTGCAGAATCGAACGGCCTATATGAAATGTAATCCCTTCGGATGTAACCAGACACCTTATTTTTAGATTTTGACTGTAGTATACTAAGATCATAACACCATTAAGCCTTGTTTCCATGATATGGCTTTGCTGACCAAGGCAGAACATTTATTTTATTTTAAAACATAAACTAAACGTAACGTTTCAACCTTCTAGCAAGGTCTTCTTCAGACTCTGTACCCAGTACAAATGAAACAAGGTACAAAACACTCCCCTCCAGACACAAGATTATTAGAAAGCTGTTTTCTCTCTAGAACATTCCAGCAGGTGGCGTTCCCTTGTCAACTGTACTTTCACCTGACGGCGATTTGGATAAATATTTCCTTTCATCTGGAAAGTAGTTGGACTCTTTATCTCACGCTCTTTATCTTTCTTTCTTCATTCCTCTTCCTTCTTCTCTCCTCTTTCGTTCTTGTCCTTTCCACTCTTTCTAACACCTTCTCCCATTCTTTGTTTATCTTCAGTCCCCCATTCCAGTTCATTGTCTCTTCTTCTCCTTTGTTCTCTATTTCCTTGGCCTCCTTCCATTTTCTCACTAGTATTCTCTTCTCCCTTCCCATCTGATTAGCCTCATCCCACTCTATGTCATGTCCTGTTTCCCTCGTGTGTTTAAATATCGCATTTTTCTCTCTTTTATGTCGTACTACACTGTAAAATGTTGGTTAGAGATATTTATTATAATTTTCTTTTACAGGTATACATTTTGTGGGGGGAAATCGCCGGCACTCACCCTCGTTAATTCGCATAGATACTGCAGACAAGTATTGATTTTAGTTACAGTAAGGGTTCACGTCCCCACAGTGTGATGGGTGCAAACAGCCCAAGCGTTGATGAACCCAAATATTTCACTTCAATCGGAGCTCAACATCTCTCTCGCTCGCGCGCGCATCCGCTTCCTGTTTCGTACTCCAAGTAACAACAGACGGTTACCAGAAAGTGAAGCAAAAGCGTGCAAAAAGTTGATATTTCTCTACTATGTGAAGTCTCGAGTACTTTCTGCACATAAAGCGAGCAACGGCATCGAAACTTCTTCAGAAATTCAGAGCTGAAGGCATCCCCACACCGCCCACGCTCCCTTTATTTAATCCCACAAACTCTAAATGTATATTTATTTTGCGGGAAACTTCCTAAGGAAATGAGGATATATGCCCACAATCTTCCAAAGTCGTTCTCTCAGACGCCTCCCTCGCCCCTTCCTTCCCCCGGCCCTGTTGGAGTGACGGAGATCCATGCATTAATAACGACGGTGCAGATGTAACCAGGCAAGGATTCTGCCTCGTTTTCGTTTTATCTCCGCCCGCTCTTTTCTCCTAACAGTTCCCCACTGGATCGTCTTTTGTTTTCGGCCTTAACAGCGCGAAAACAGGTCGCAATTCTCACAACATAACCTCCCCCCCTTCCCCTTCCTTTCCACGGTTTGGTTAATAAAATCGGGGGTAAGTCGCACCAAGGCAATAAAGGGAAATGGTCTTCGCGCAGAAGAGATGCAATTATTACTAGTTTCGCCCCCTCAACCCCTCCCCAATGCTGTTTCCTTACACCGTACACTCCCTCGTCCCCATACCGTGTATACTACAATGGGACAGTTTCTCTGGGTAGCAGGACTGTACTGGGATTGGCAAGAGGGCGGTGGCAGTTTTTATCAATCGTACACCCTGTTGAATAATCGTTAATAAAAGTGTAGTAATTAGGCTGAAATAAGGAAGACGTTTAGAAATTCAGCATATCGTTACCGTCATACACTCGGAGAACTAAATGCATCATATCGATTGATGCACTAAAGTGTGGTTTATGTCTTCTTCAAAGAATCCGATTCACATTTGATGCATTTGGGTGCATTTTTGTACGTCGTGAGAGAAACACCAAAGTGCATCATTTGATTCAAGTGAGGATTCCTTTCAGTCGAGTTGCACTTCAATGTATCAGTTGATGTTCCTTGATGCACCTTCCTGCATCTTTTTGGATGATGCACTTGAATGTTTGGTCTGAGCTACAGAGTTTATGTAGCTCGGACGATACATTTAAGTGCATCATCAAAAATATGCATTCTGGTGCATCAAAACTCATCAAGGTGCATCAAAACGCATCAGCTGATGCATTGAAGTGCATCTCGACTGAAAGGAATCCTCACTTGAATCAAATGATGCACTTTGGTGTTTCTCTCACGACGTACAAAAATGCACCCAAATGCATCAAATGTGAATCGGATTCTTTGAAGAAGACATAAAAACATCAATCGATATGATGCATTTAGTTCTCTGTGTGTACTGGGATTGGCAAGAGGTCGGTGGCAGTGTTTATCAATCGTACATTTTCCACTGTTTGAATAATCGTTAATTCTAAAAGTATAGTAATTAGGCTGAAATGGGAAGACGTTTAGAAATTCAGCATATCGTTACCGCCATGGGCGAGTCTAGATTTTTTCCCAAGAGTGGCAAAGCACACAAATATACAGGGTGCTTCAGAAGTGATAGCACAAACAGAAAAGGTGAGAAGCACACGATAATAGAAGAAAAGTCTCAGTATAAATGAGGTCTCAGACAATCCGTTTGCGCGATGATTGCGAATGTACGAGGCTTGGCAATAAAGAAACCGGACACATGCTCTAACCCTTTAATGAAAAAAGTCAGACAATTGAAATGTTGTCCCCTTCAATGTATTCCCCTTCCCGATCCCTACACCGCTCCAAGCGAATTTTCCACTGTTGAAAGCAGTGTTGCAGGTCATCTTGTGTTATGCTGTTTAAGAGTTGCGTCGCTTTTGCTTTCACCGCATCCACGAACTCGAACCTGGTTGCTTTGAGCGCAGACTTAACTTTTGTGAAGAGAAAAAAAGTCCCACGGGCCTAGGTCCGGCGAGTACAGTGGATATTCCAACACTGGAATGTTGGGTTTTACCAATAACGTCTTCACAGATAGCGCGTTGTGAATTGCCACGCTGTCCTGATGAAGAATCCATAAGCCATTCTTGTACATGTCTGATCTTCTTCTTCTCGCCCGTTCACGAAGGATCCCCAAAACATTCTTATGACACAACTGATTGACAGTCTGACCTTCAGGCACCCAATCAACGACCTATTTTAGCGACCTTCTCGATACTGAATTGAGTTTTCGAAGAGCAAGGGCGACCTGGTCGTGGATCTTAATCTACTCGAAAAATCGTGTACGAAATAAACACTGATCCCCACAAATTTCTTTCAACTAATTGTAAGTTTCCGTGGCGGATTTCCCAAGTTTTGTGACATTAACACGTTATTCCACTTTAGCACTTAGCATGATTCAAACTGAGCTCACACACACACGATCATTCTAACAATGGTCACAGCCAGACTATAGCTCTTTTCAGTTCTTACGGCGGGCGCTCTAGAAGCTGCAGGGGAAGTGGGGAGCGGGGAAGCGACCAATCCAGCACGATAAGAAACGTAGCGGCCAGTAAAGCGAGTTTGACGTAGTACTTTTCCCGGCCACGTCGTGTCTCTCGGCGCCACTGCTGTTGTCTGGTTGGTCTGTTGCGTAATCCCCGCTCCCCACTTCCCCTGCCAGCTTCTAGAGCGCCCGCCGTAAGAACTGAAAAGAGCTATAACATCCGCGCGTGCGGGTAGAGGAGAGTCCGCAAGTCAATGTCCTGCCCTTCTCTTCGTCATCGACGTGTCCTGAACTGAGAAAAGAAATCAGTCCGGTTTCTTTATTGCCACACCTCGTATGTTTACGATCCACCACTGATTTAATTGTTTATACACATCATACGCTTGCCACTTTACAAGTGACGTGCTGCGACGGCGCACCAGAGTTTTGGGGGTTGGGCAGTCCGTGCCGCATTGGAAACATATCAACGTCCACTTTGAAATGCATGCATAAAATAATTCCTCAACAGTCGCCGACCAAAACTTCTAACATGAAGCGATTTTTTGTCTGCGTCAAAGAGGCTAAACGAAAGCTTCAAGTTATATCATTTGATTTTCATCTGGAGGCTACAATCTTTCCAATTCACGCAAAGAAACCTTCTCAGTTCCTTTAAAAGGTGCAAAGGGGGCTCAGTTTTTGAAGGCACCAAATTGTGAACCACTCTTCCACATAGTGCACCCTGGACTGCACTTTCCAGACTAACGAGGCTCTGGCGAATGGACTCACATCCAGTATATTCCTCTGTGGCGCTTGTCCTTTCATCGTTTTATCTAGTATCCACATATTCGCGATTAGCCAAAGGTGGTGGAAAAGCAAAACAAAATTAAGCCATCAACTCAGTTTTTAAATGTTAATACATATTTCTTAATAGCCGAGGGTTTTTTTTTGTTTTGTTTTGTGAAATTTTCTTAATTTTCCTCTACATTTACCGGATAAAAATCAAAACATAACATCTTCAAGATCATGGTACTTATTTTGAAGCTCATGAGTAGAGCCCGGATTGTATGTAATTACATATTCTATTCCTTTCTATATACATACCGTAACGCAGCTACATCAAGTAACGCAATGTTACTTCTGCTTTTGGGATCGAACCAAGAACCTTTAGATTGTATTCATCTCTCAGATGGTTATCACTCGCTTGGCCTCCATTTAAATGAATGGCGATAGAAATTAACTTAAGTTAGATTTGGATTTTTGTACTCTCCATGACTGAACCGATATGGATTGGTATAGAAAAGGATATTACTTGCCTTACAATTAGATGAAGATTATTGCCACACTTGTCCTCTCAAATGTCACTTGTCTGACCTCCCTGTGGGACATCAATCTCCTCACACACCATTGTCCAATAATCGTTCTCCACTTCGTTTCTCTCGCAATCCGCAGTCCTTGCTCTCTCGTATTCTCGCCAACTGATCACACTCCCTGTCAATTCCAACACTCCAAGCCTCCTCGTCTCCCAAGTCAATAACCTCACGTTTGCCTCATTGCTTATTCCGCATTCCTATCTTGGTTTCCTACTATGCTAAGAATGACATAGACTTGTCATTTCTATCCAATACCTTGGGTACGATACGATACCTTGAACAGGAATACGTCTACGAATTATATAACTGACATGATTTTACATAAGTTTTATGTTACATATTTTTACATATTTGCCAGGATATTAGGATATTTGCTAATTTACTTCACATAAAACAACATATTTCGGTAATATTTTCCTATTTCGATCCTTTTTCCTACATTTTCGATTTCTAAAACGCGAAGAAAATTTGAAGCTCATGTGATGTCATATTTTCTAATCAATGAGATGCATAGTTCTTACGGTCACGTAAAATTGACTGCGAAGTCGAAAGACAGGGAGGACAAAAAGAAATTAACAATAAACCAATTTTAAAAAATACGAAACTCTCATTAGTTGAAAGATGCTGACGTTTCTCACCCTCCCCCTTCTTATTACCTATTTTCGTTTCGCTTTTAGGTTTAAGCAAAGCACCTAGAAACTTGGCATGTGGACAAGAAAACTACTTGTGTCCGTCCTTATGAAAGTCCTGTATGCATTAATTGTTCTTGAACCCGCCCGTACATTTATATACTTTACAATAATTTGCGATGTGAAAAGTAATTAATAGTCGACAAAAGTGGTTTCTTAAATATGTACACGTTGCTGTGCTTTTTTGAGTTCATAAATTTGATATAAATTTTAATTTGAACAACTCATGTCCTTATAATTATGTTGAATATGTTCAAATAAAATAAATATCTAGCAGAATTCTTGAAATTGCTTGGATACTTGATTATTATTAATATTACATATTAATTGATTTTACAGTATGGCCGGAAAAGAAGTATACCGAAAGTTGACAACATTGTACATATTGGCAACATTGTACACGTTGACAACTTTCGGTATACATACTTCCTTTCCGGCCATACTGTACATATTTAGCTACATATCCTTTTCAAAATGCACGTTTAGGTGTATATTTTATCAATTATTGTTACATATTTATGTACATATTTTGTACATTCATATTACATAAAATCTGGGGTCGAGTTATGAGAACTCGGATGACAATGCCCAGGTATGATCCAGTCTGTGCATTTGGTAACTTTTTCTGTCTGAATACTACACAGAAAGTCTTATATCCGCACAACCAATCTTGCATGTTCTGGTTGGTAGAAAAAAGTTTGAAGGCAAGTACTCGAAGTTTCTTACCTAGTTGAGTAAGCAAGTAGGCAAATAGACAATCTAGTTGGGGCTGGTGTTGAGAGGATCGTAATTTTCAGAAAGGGATGTCAAATTTGAGATTCATGAAGAGATTTATAAAATTTGTAATGATGTGATATCGGTTTCTCTTTACTTTCAAGGCAAAATCAAAGTTTCTAATTGCTCGGAAAGAGAGCTGATGGGTTTTCGTATTATATTTGTATTATTTCTGTGATTTTGAAGTGTGGAGAAGTTTTCTTTGCAACACAGTGTGGACATTGGTTTGGTTAGCACTTCAGCTCCACCTGTAGGAAATAAGTGAAGAGATGCTACGCTATTTGAAGCGTTGAATGCTCCGTAGCAAATTGGAGATATGTGCTAAAAGCACCAAACAACTCAGGTATGCAACTAATAGCAGAAATAAACATGTGAGTAGGTTAGGCAGATTAAGTTTTGTTTATATCTGCTATAAAGTGCATACCTGAGTAGGTTAGGCAAGTCAGTTTTGTGCTCTCATATACAAGATGCTATAGCTATAGCCGCCCGTGATTTAAATATTGTGGTACAAAGAGCCACCTCTGTGGCGCAGTGGTTTGGAATATCGTGCTACGACACCAGAGTCCAAAGTCGGAATACCGGCCTGGGCATATGTGTTCTCAGTGAATGTTCCTTCATCTATTCCACCGTATCATCACTCATCCTCACAGGACCGTAGCCAGAATCTTATTTCTGTGGGGGGAGGTCATCCCTTATCAGCAGCCGACATCTAGAGGCGAAAATATAGAACCCCTGAGGATGAATTGCTTAGTATATTACAACTTATTATGCAAGATTTTTAATCCTCCTAAGGAAGTAAAATTAACTACCACTATACACTATTTCAATTAGATATTTGTAGGATTTCGGGGGGTCAGCATACCAACCCCTCCCCCAAAATAATCTAGAAAAAATACTACTTCAAGGTAATTTATTGGGAGGTTGGACTAGGGATGATCACAAAATCCGGATAACTGATATCCGGATTTCAAATTATCCGATATCCGTTTCGGATGCAACGGATAATTCAGATAGTTCAGATATTAAAGTGACCTTAGATAATAAGATATACTATATAATTACTGTGTATTTCACACCTTCCTCAGCAGTAGATGATTATATGTATTTTTATAACTTATTCGAAAACAATGAAGAATTACAAGGTAACAATATTATTATTATTGGAGATTTCAATTTACCATATATTGTAGATTCAAGTTATAATCTGCAGACGGGAGGACCTTCATATAAAGCTTTAGATATTTTTTTGTCTTTCTATGACTTGCATTCTATTAATAACATAATAAATAAAAACAAAAGAACACTTGATCTGATTTTAACTAATATATGGGATTGTGTTACAGTAAATACAGACGAATTACCTCTTGTAAAAGAAGATATGCATCATCCGGCATTAATTGCAAATGTGAATTATACAAAAACAAAACAAACTTCAAGAACTAATCCAGTTGTAATGTTAAATTTTGAAAAAGCAAATTTTCGCCGAATGTATGAACTGTTTCGAGATACAAATTGGGAAACTATTAGTAGTATGAATAATGTAAATGACGCTATGGAATATTTCAATGTTAGAGTTAACTCGGTTTTTAATTCTACAGTACCAACAAAGAGAATCCACTCAAACAGTAAATACCCTCCCTGGTTTACTCGAGAAATTATGGATATGTTAAGACTTAAAGAGTGTTACAGGAAACGAATGGAACATGATAATGATAGCAGAATAAAATATAAAGATACTCGTAAACCAAAAAAGACCAGTGGGCCAGACGGAATTCCTCCTTATGTAATCAAAGCTTGTGCAGAGGTACTCAAAATACCTTTATGTCTGATGTATAATTTAATAATAAATACGCAGAATTTTCGTAAGATATGGAAATTAACAAGAGTCTGTCCTATTTTAAAAACAAATGAAAATACAAAAATTGAGAATTATAGGCCAATAGCCATAATATGTGCACCAGCAAAAGTTTTGGAACAAATCTTGTATTCAAGAATATTTAAACATGTTAAAAGTTACATACACAATAGTCAACATGGTTTCTATCCCTGTAGGTCTACCACAACAAATTTAGTAAATTTTGTGCAAAATGTTTTCGATGCACTCTACTGTAGATCAATGGTGCATACAATTTATATTGACTTTGCAAAAGCCTTTGACAAAATTAACCACGACATACTTTTGCGAAAATTATCTAGTTTTGGTTTAACAACTAATTTCTTAAATCTAATGAAATATCTTCAAGGAAGGAAACAATATGTATCATACAAACAATCTACATCTGCTGAGTATGTAGTGAATTCAGGTGTTCCTCAAGGATCAAATCTTGGACCCCTGTTATTCAGCTTGTTTGTGAATGATATACCGTCTCATGTTAAGAACTCTAAATGTCTTATGTACGCAGACGATATAAAACTATACAAACAAATTGACAACAGAGAGGATTCGTTAAAACTTCAAACAGACTTAGATGTGTTATATGAATGGAGTTGTGTGAACGATCTTAGTTTTAATGTCAAAAAATGTTGTTTCATGCAGTTGACGAATAAGAGGTTTACTTCTCAATCTACTTACTCCATTAATGGTCAAGTACTTCCACAGGCAGATATAGTTAAAGACCTCGGTGTCCATTTAGATTCCAACCTGACTTTTAAACAACATGTCTCACTTGTGATTGAAAACGCGTACAAAACGCTAGGTTTTGTTATAAGAAGTACGAAGAATTTTAGAGATATTGACTGTATTAAAACCATATATAAAAGTATAGTGAGAAGTAAACTTGAGTATGCGTCTATTATATGGTCCCCTCTTTATAAATCTTATGAAAATAATCTCGAAAGAATTCAAAAAAAGTTTCTGAGATATTTATATTTTAAAAAATATAATAGACCACCACAAATGACAACGCCCTACAGAGACCTACTTCTGGAATTCAATTTCGAAACCCTTAGCAATAGGCGAAAATTGTTAGATCAATTGTTCCTGTACAAAACGGTAAACGGCATATTAGATAATAGTTTATTTCTTGGACAACTTCAGTTTAATATAAGGAAGACTAATTTACGTTGTAGAAATATGTTCATCCCAAAAATTCCAAAAACACAAAAATTTAAGAGCTGCCCGATTAATAGAATTTGTGACATGTATAATGAAATTATGATTTATAATCATTCCATAGATTTTTCAATGCCATTCTTGACTTACAAGAATACATTAAAGACAATTTTTGAAAGTACGAATATGCAATAGTTAATACATAATAACATGTTAATACATAGTAATATACGTAATATACTCAAGATTATATGATTAGGCTATTATTATTATTTTTATTTTACTTATAAACTGTTCTGTATGTTTATACTTCTGTAATGAATACAATTTGTGAATAGATTGCATATGTATCCATCGTAATTGAAGTTGTATTGTAATTCTGTAATTTTGTAATTATTATTTATTATTATTAATATTAATATGTACGCCTTCCGTAATTGGAGGATATACCTCTGTTGAAGGTAATAATAATAATAATAATAAATATCTGGAAAACCAGAATATCCAGATAATTCGGATATTCGGATAGAACAAATTTGATGAAGGATTTGTAGAAAATCAGTACAGTGAAATATGAAAATGACGAATAGGAGTATGTGGATAACCCGTGAAACGGATAAACGATTAAACAGTCTGGATAATGCTCACATTCGGATATTCGGATAATACGAACATCCAGATATCTGGATTATCATTGCAATTCGGATATACGAATAATTATCATATCCGAGTTCGAATTGGTTTTAAATCCACTTTATGCACAGATAGGCTAATCGGGACTGGACCTACAGTTTAAAGTGGGATCCGTACCACTGTCACAGTGGCGGCGATTAGGGTCACTTTTGCCCCTCCCCCCAGTTTTGGCACCTTACCTCCCCGGTTTCGGAACCCAATCACCGCCACTGCCGCTGTGCAATACTTTCACCCAGTATTGAACCCGGGACCCCTTGATTTTAAGGCGACGACGTTACCACTACGCCACCGGGGAGGCCCCAGTATATCGGAATATTAGAATATCCGATATTCGGATATTTGAAATCCGGATAGAAATTTATCTGATATCCTGGTTGGGCCATCCATAGTTTGAAGCAACCTCCCACCCCCACCCCACCCCCAAACGCCTTGGGCGTTTTTTTAAAGCCGTGGAGAATTCTGTAAAAGTTCTTTTCCTTCAGTGGTAATTCCATAACTTCTTTCAGCCTTCTATTAGAGATATGATAGATGGGGGTGGAACTTTGCTGTTCCGTTTCATTTCGACTCCCCCACCCTTTCCAGGTCTTGCGGAAACTGGAAACTTCCGAAGATGCACTCAGCGTATCTCCCCCTCACCGCCTCCCCCCTCTCTTTATGTTCTCCGGAGCTGGATGCTGTATAGGTGCGTTGGGTAATCATTTTACTGGAGCACAATCTCCGAGCGACCAAGACTTCTTCCATGCCACTCCCGAGCAATATTAGCTTCTTAATAATTCATGATCCTGACGCTAGAGGCGCTTTTCCCGGAATCGGGAGAGGAGCAAGAGAGCGGGCTGATGGTGTCGTGCGGTTATAGCTCGCCAAGGAGATTTCGCGTTTTCTCTGGAAATGCTTCAACAGCCAAGGCGCGGTGGCGGACCGTACTGGGCGTGCAAGCGGGTGTGTGAGCATCCTGTATTTTCGCCTGTTTATCGACGGCATGGGTCCCAACCAGCCTCCATGGAGGAGTCGTTAGCGCGGTACGATGTCAGGGTTCCCGAGTACGAATCCCGGCCTGTGCATGTGTATTCTTTGTGAGTGTCCCTTCATCAGTTTGATTATATCATCACTCATTATCATCTTCGCTAATATGTAAAAGTGTCAGAAAAGCAAAGAAAAACAAAGAAAATCAAAGCCATGGGTACGTTGTTCAAATCCCGGCTTGGGTGACCTTTGTGAGTGTTCCTTCATCAATTTCATCATACATTCACTTATCTTCATCTTCGCTAAAAGTGGCAGAAAAGTGAAGTAAAATAAACCCATAAATCTCCCATAATAGTGTCGCCCCCTGACGACAAAAAAAAGACACTCCGTCAGTTTGAAGTACCATCATCTTACAACGCTGTCTTAATAATAAACATCTGTGTCTGAAATAAAATTATGTGTAATTGACATTCATTTTTCGTGGGGGGTGGGGGCTCCCTTTCCGGACGTGCTGATATTCAGGATAATAATGGAACATTTTAATGATAATGGTTTGAGAGCTGTAAAGAAAAATTCCGGAATTTTATTCTTTCATGTTGGCAAGCCTAGCTGTGAGTTCAGACGCCAGAGCATCGTTAGTCTGCAAAATGCAGTCTAGAGAGTACTATGTACACGTGAGGTTAATATTTGAGTGTGTTCAGAAAAGGTAACCCCTTTGACCCCGGTATTTAGAACATTAAAAGTGGTGTACTTTCAAAGTGGTTCTTTCTTTCGACAGTGTTTGGAAGTAACTAGTTACAAGTAACAGTTACTTTTTTTGAGAAAATGTAACTATAACTAGTTACTTTTAAAAGTGAGTAACTGTAACTGATTTACTTTTTTTACGATAGAAGTAACGTTTTAACAGTTACTTTGACAGTTACTTTGCGACACTTCAATTGTTTATGTAAGTGTAATAAATTATTGGCGATGTTGGACTCAAAGTGAGCCGGAATTTAGTTTCTGCTGAGATATAAAAGCCCATTCTTTGATTCTTGCAAACAATAGATGAAGAGGAAAAGAGAAAGTTGTTGTACTAAATTTGTCTCCTGGCGGTGGTCACTCGGTAGGCTCCAGAAAGGTGCCAGGAATTTCAAGGTTTATCGTATGTTTCATCTTTCGTTTGGTAGACCTGAGTTCCACAGCGATATACACACCACGGAAGAGGGGTGGATTTCCCAGAAGCAGGAAGATAATACGAGGAGAATTCCTTCGTATTGCTGACAGTTTGCCATTGTCAGTTGTGTGCTGTGAAGTGTCTCTTGTTTCTGTAGTTTGTTCCTGGGTGTTCCTCTGTGACCTTATAACTTCCCCTTTCTGTAAGCAGCATCCGATAGTTTTTTCCTTTGCTCTAATATCGGATTAAGCTGAAAAGGGACGTACTGCAATATTTCAGTGTTTTTTTCGAAAGAATTCAACGATACTAGTATGAACGAAACTGAAGAAGACGAGAGCTAGCAAATGTGGATATGAATGGAAAACAATGTAATTGTTTCCACGTGATTTCATTTATCTCAGTTTCTGATAATTTAAAAATGGAAGTAAAAATATTTCCGGTTAGAATTCGCTTATTTATGATTATTCAGCATTTCTGGACATTTTGCAAAAAGTAATATATTTTGGTAAGTGCTATTCGTTTAAGATTTAAGAGAACCCATTTTATTGCAATAACAGATACGACAGATCTCGCCATTATTATTGATACAACACTGAAGTGGCAAACGAAAGAATCAGGAAGACCCTAACGATCATTCTAGCTTGTTTATGTAATCGTCTCAGAGAGAACTGAAGGCGTAAGTTTGAAATTCCATTTTCACCTTCATTGATAACGCACAATTATAGGCTACTACATTATATTTTTTTTTTTATCATTTCTGGTTCATAAACACTTGAAATTATACAACAAATTTATTTCTCTCTGACACACCCTTTATGCGAAACAGACCTCCCTTCTTAGAATATATTCTACGTGAGTGATATATTGAAATTAAAGGTCGAACAGACCATCAAATTTGAAATGCTACCCCCAAATGATATCTTAATCTTGCTATACAGTTTCTAGAATTCCACCCCACTCCAATGGACATTCCTTAAGAACAACAATGATAATAAATACAAATGTTTAAGTTGCAGTAGCTGTGGTTAGCACAACGTCAGGAGTCCCGGATTCTAGTTCGTTTCGGACATGGATGTTTGTGTTTGTTCTAATGAAAATACAGAAAATTGACATACGAGAAAACTGAGAAAATGTTAATAACGGAGGATATCACCGCATAGGGGTATTCCTTAAAAAATAAAAAGTCGTTTGGATGCCTGACTACCATGCGAGAGACCCCGGGTTCGATCCTCGGTGGGGGAGAACCGAGATTTTTTTTTCCACCTGTTGAAGAGGCTCCAGCGCCCACCCAGGGTGTCCTGTAAAAATGGCAACGGAAAAAATGGCCAAAATGAAAATTGCAAATGGAAAAATGACGAAAGCAGAAATCACAAACAGAAAGCAAAAGCAAATGATAAATAGGCCTAATTGATATAAATAATTCATATGTAAATTGTAAAGAACAAAAATATTGATGCTGTGTTTAACAAAATTGGTATTTATTCACCTTTGATTTTGTCACTTTACAATACCGTATTTAATCAGGACAATATTTATTCACCTTGGGTTTCGTCACCTTTTACAGTATTTAGCTAATAGTATTTATTCACCTTTGATATGGTCAATTTACATGCATTGCAACTTTAGGTTATGTGCTACTCCTCGTAAGAAATCCTGCATTGTTCTTTTGTTAGCACTGTCGATATAAATTATCCTAGTTTTCTTCTTTGCCGGTTGTCAAATATATTGTATTAAACGTTCTCTTATATCATCCAAAATCGAATATTCTGGTGTTTTAGGTTCACTTGGATTGCACAGGTTAATTTGGAATGTTCATATCATTAGAACACTTGGCTATCATTACAGCATCGTAATCAGGTGGATGCTTATGGTTGTAGGAACACACATGATTTTGTTTCAATAAATTTGTTTTTGAATTCCGAGATTTAACAATTTTCATTTTGAAAAAGTAAACAAGTTCGTCTCTCTGAGAGAAAGCAGTGACACTAATTAGGGCGAGGGGGTAGACTCTCAAGTCCTGCTAGTTTGATTGGTCAGCAGGTGTGCGCAAGGCGTAAACTTGTTTTCAGTCAAGATGAAAACCCATGCTATGCTACACCCCCCCCCCCCCCGTCCCCTTAAGTTTCATGAATCACATATGCTTTAATTTACAAAGGTTGCCTTTACTAACATGTGATTCTATAGCGGCAGTAACTTCTGCCAGAAGAAATAAAGAAATAAACCGCATTATCATTATTTTTGGAAACATCAAATAAAATGTATCCATTCAAAGACAAATTAGTGTTAAAAGACACCAAAATTATATTAACTTTTAATTTCAAACTGTGAAATGCAAGACATCTCTCAATTTTCATGTAAAATCATAATACATAATATATTGTATTTGCCGTTTTTATTCTCGC